>NC_053446.1:37047990-37101190 GCF_007990345.1 Gossypium hirsutum | reverse complement strand
CTAAACCGTAGCTCTGATACCAATAAAATGTAACACCCCGAACCCGAGACCGACACCGGAGTCGGACACGAGATGTTAACAAACTTTGAAAAATTTTTCCAGACACTGCCCAGTCTGAGTACTAGTCGCTTCAAAAATCATATCTTGAGTTTCACAACTCGAAAATCAGTTTTGTGACTTTTCCCTGAAACTAGACTCATGTCCCCATCTATGTATTGTTTTCTAGAATTTTTGGTCGGGCCAATTAGTACAGTTTATTAGTCAAAGTCGCCCATGTTACAGGGGTCGACTACACTGACCTTTGCTCATTACGACTTGGATATCTCTCTGCACAGAGCTTCAATACTGATGCCGTTTATTTCTATGGAAACTAGACTCAGAGAGGAATCCATACATATATGGTATGACTCCTAATTATCTCTGGTCAATTTATAGTGAATTTCCAAAGTCGGAACAGGGAATCCAGAAACTGTTCTGGCCCTGTCCCACAAGAACCTGAATATCTCTTACTGTACTGTTCATATGATTGTTTCGTTACTTTCATATGAAATTAGATTCATCAAGGTTCGATTACATAATTTATTCACTATTTAATTCCACTCCTACGAATTCTTGTGAATTTTCCAATCCACACCACTGCTGCTGTCAGCCTCTGTTTTTAAAGTAAACCTTACCTATTTTCGGGGTTTCATGGACCAACTAGGGCTTTGTCATACATATGCCCACATGTGATCATACTTAGCCATTCCAATGGCTGATCATTTGCTCAACACTTCCATTCTAACTATAGTTACATCATGAAACCATTTATACATTCATAAACACGAATGGTCTAATGCCATACTCCACTTCTACAAGCCATTTTCGCATGGCTGTACACTTATACATTTCATAAAGTACTCGAAAGACAACAATGGGTAGTCCTATACATGCCATATCAAAATTCAACCAAAATAGTACCCAAAAGAGCCTTTGATAGTGTGGGCGACTTCGACTTCAAGATCCCGAGTCCGATAGCTGGAGAACCAAAAATCTATAAAACAGAGGAGCAGTGTAACGAGTAAGCAATTTATGCTTAGTAAGTTTGAGCAAGGAATTCCAGCATAAACAAAGAATAACACACATTTGGCTAAATTGAATATTTCATAATACGCAATTTACCGATATCAAACTTGCTTCACAACATTAACAACCCTTATGTACATACACAATAGACTAACTTAGCCGAAGGCCGGTAGCTCGTTTATCAACTGAGCGAACATTTATTTGTAAGGGCTCGATTAATTCAACACATACGTAACATATCCCCATATTGGGATGTTTTTCGAGTATTCGCTGGAATTTTACAGCAAGCTCATTCATTACCAAATCACGTACCTTCGGGATTTAACCGGATATAGCTCCTCGTTCAAATGCCTTCGGGACATAGCCCGGTTTTAGTAACTCACACAATGCCTTCGGGACATAACCCGGATTTAACAACTCGCACGAATGCCTTCGGGACTTAACCCGGATTTAATAACTCGCACGAATGCCTTCGGGACTTAACCCGGATTTAGTATCTCGCACAAAGGCCTTCGGATCTTAGTCCGGATATATTCACTTAGCACAAAGCCTTCGGGACTTAGCCCGGACAGCATTCAATTAATCATGCACATCTAACAATAATTCATGGCACATTCATATTTCATTTTCATTTGTGAAACTCAAACACAAGGCACACACCATCCTTGCACATTCGGCTCAATAGCCACTCATAGAGCATGATTTTAATTTGCTTAAAACATGATTTAATCACATCGTAATTTAAGCTCTCTTACTCAAGAACTTACCTCGGGTGTTGTCGAACGATTCCGCTAGCTATTCGACCACTTTTTCCTTCCCTTTATCGGATTTATTTCCCCTTTGCTCTTGAGCTTAATTAAACAAATAAATTGATTTCATCATTTAGGCATCAAAAGATGAACACAAGGCACTTAGCCCATATTTATACATTAGACATTAAAGTCTCATACATGCAAAAATCATGCATCAACACAACATATTAGCTAATTTCTTTCCCCTTGGCCGAATATGCATGTCTATTTTTGGGGTCGATTTCAACACTTAATACACACATATACACACTAGTAAAGCATCCTCCCCCTTTTCATTAATTTAACACATGCATTGCTCATTAACATGCAAAGTTACATTCGGCCTTAGCACACATCTTGCTAGCCGATTCTTCTCCATTTAGCAACCAATGCACATATGTGCTCACACAAAAAAAATGCTAAAAAGGAGGTTCAAGAATCATCAAGCCATCATCACATGCATCATTAACAAGCTTCATATTTTGCATGCAATGGCATTAACACAACCTCCACCTAGGCCGAATCTTAACTCATCCTCATGCCTCATCACCACAACATCAAACATCAACCAAGAATGATGCATCCATGGTCAAGTGCCATTTCCATCACATAGCAAGATTTAGACCATGGGCTAGGTAGAACTCAAGCTAACAACTAAAACATGCATGCATCTCATGGAACATCATCAAACATACCTTAGCCTAGCTACATGCATGGCCGAATCTCTTCACCTTTCTTCTTCTTTCCTCCTCAAAATTTTTGGCCAAGGATGAACCAAAGGATGAGAAATTTTTTTCTTTGTTTTTCTTTCTAATTTAGGCTAAATGAAGGTGAGAAAGGATGAACACAAATTTTTCTCCTTTCTTCTCTTTAGCTCACGGCAATGGGGGGGCAACCACACAATTTTTTTCTTTTGTTTCCATTTCTTTATTACCCATACTCCTTATTTTATTCTTCCATTAACAAAACATGTTTCATGACATGTTTTGCCCATCATTCCTTGTCATGGCCGGCCACTACTCATTAGGGGGGGAATTTGACATGCAAGTCCCCCCCTTTGTCCACATGCACTAATAGGTCCTCACACATTGACCTATCACATTTTAAAATTTTCTCACATAAGTCCTATTGACTAAATTCACATGCAATCGACTAAATCGAAGCTTGAAATTTTCACACATTCATAATTACATATTCTAGACAATAAGTATCACATTCAAACATTTTGGTGACTCGGTTTAGCGGTCCCGAAACCACTTCCCGACTAGGGTCAACTTTGGGCTGTCACAGGTAAAATCGATAAATGTTGAGTTAAATGGTGAATACATATTAGTATTGAACTTAATGATATTGAATTGTACGTGAATTAAATGGAAGTTTCTAGTGATATGTTTTGAATTAAAAGAATTATGGTGATACTGAAATGTATATTGGATTGAGAAATTGATTTGAATTATGAACATGAGAAATTGTGAATTAAATGAAATAAAAATGAAGCATTGAATTACATGAGTAAGTATCGGGTCTCGTAGGCCCTATTTGTTATAATTATAGTATTTTGAAGTTATAATGTAAAGATTTATAAAAGCATGTTAATAATTTGGAAAACCTTAATTTGAATGAAACTTTGTAACTCGATTTAATACGTATGCAAATGTATGTGTTCTAGTAATGCCTCGTACCCTATTCCGACATCGAATACGGGTAAGGGGTGTTACAGTTTTCGTGCTCTTGGGCCATTTTAGACCTCGTTGGGCTAAAATGGGTCGTGTAGCCCCAACGGGCTCGTGGGCCCTACACGAATAAATCCATGTTAAGTGACAAATATTGGACTGGGCTATGTAGTTCGCGTAGTTGTGACTGGATTTGGGCTAAATGGGCTACACGAGCGTGTGGGCCCACTTGGGCCGAATATGGGTCCTAGGCCCATTTGCACCGTTGTGACCATTTAAGTTATCTGTGTCGGTCGAGGCGACTGTAGACCTTTGGAAAGGTCGTAAAAGGACCGTAATACCCTCAAAAGGTAAAATAACCAAAATACCTTTGGGGGTAAAATTACCATTTTACCCCTAAATAACAAAATGACCGTTAGACTCCTAGTGGTAGGTTGGCTGATGTATGTATGAAAGTTACATGACTGATACTGAGCATGACATCCTGCATTCACGTATATTACTACGCAATGTCATCTTGCATGAGGTTGGGGTAATATTAACGGAGGAAGTGTATGGCTTGTAGCCGTTCTGTTAACTGGCAGCGTTGCTGTGATACTTATGGCTTTTAGTCGTTCTGTCTATGGTGCCGAGCCGTTCTGTAGACTTAGTGTCGCAACTTGTGCTGAGCTTGGTGTGTTGGCTAGGTGGGTCGATTTTATCCCCACATGGTGTGTTGGTTGGTACGGGTGGTGTATTGGTTGGATTGGGCTGGATTTCTATCTGCATATCTGCATCTGATACTGATTTTGTAATGGGCTTAGGTCCACCTGGTTCTGTTAAGGGGCTAAGGCTCACCTGATACTATGCCTATGATGGGCTTAGGCCCAGTCTGTTTCTGCATACCTTTCATCTGACTATTTGTATTATAAGAGATTACACAGTAAGTTTTCGCAAACTCACCCTTCTGTTTAACTATGCAAGTAACTGCCAGCTTTAGGTGATTTGGAGCTGCGAGAGACTCGGAGGTGGCCACACGACCGTTGACGCTCTGCCGTAGACTTTTTATTTGAATTTTATATTTTGGGTTTTAATTCTATTATAAGGCCTTTGAGGGATTAAATTTTTAAAAGGGCTTTAGATTTCCTTATTTAAAACTGTTAAACACGAATTTTCAAAATTAACATCTATTTTCCAAAAACACTTAAAAATAGAAGTTTTTACATTTCAAACTTTAGTAGCTTCCGCGATTCGAATAACCTAAAGTATCAATGCCAGACATTAAGTAAACATTTTTGACAAGATGATTTACTAAACTTGAGCAAAAGGATTTAAACATAGAAATGAACTTTTAACGACAAACTCAGTTTTTGATCGACGCTTTGATGTGACAAGCCAGATTCGACCATAACGTTTGGGCTGGGTTTGGGGTGTTACATCAGTTTTTACACAGATGCATTTATCATGCTCATATTTTTACATATTACATAGCTTCAACTCTAGCATACTTTCATATACATATTTATATTAAAACATGGATCTTAGCATACACATACATATATCACATGTTTAGATCATCACAAGTTAATCTAGCCGTAAATCACACAACACAGAGTTGAGATCAACATTACATACATCACATATCACAAATTAAGGATTTTCACAACACTTAATAATTTAGGACACTTACTTTGATTCCTCTTTAGTTGAGTTTTTCAACTCCACTTGAGTACTAAATGTACTCACAAATGAATTAATTAAATAAAATTTATTAAAGTAAATAGCACTATATTTCACTTAAAATGAGAGTTAGATCCCACACCTTAAACCGTAGATCTGATTGCCACAATCCTATTCAAAGAGATTTTATTTGGAACTAAGTTGGTAGATGAATCTATCACATCAAACACATATTTTAATTAGATCTATGAGATTTGATTTTTAACACTTAAAGTTTTAATTGTTCAAAATAGTTCTTACCATCACTTACCCTTAAATCGAGACTTGGATTAGTTGTCTTCGTTATCAGACTAAGGAACTCTTTGAATGGTGTCGTTTGGTCCTTCAAGTTGATATGAAATCCGATTAGTACTTATGTTAAACCAATAATAAAATAACCTGATGATATTATCACCCTATACCATTCGGCCAAACCATGGTATTTTTCAAATGAAGAATTTAAGAATCGAACAACCTTACTTATACTTGATTTAATACGAGATGATTGAAGGATCAAGAATGGAATGAGATCGATGTTTGAGTGATCTAAAACTAATTGAATAAATGAAAGAAAAAAATTAGTTTTAGTTACTAAGGAATAGGCAAAAGAATGACAAATAAAAAAGGAAAAATTCTGTCATCGGCAACGGCGGGGACGTTGGTCCAACTATGGAGGAACGGCGGTCTGATGGTGGTGGGAAAATATTAATAGTAGGATGTTTCGGTCACTGGACAAGAAATTTTTGTTGCGTCGACTCGTAAATATTTTTATATAATATTTACAAATTCATTAGATTTGTAGTAAAATTTGGTGAAGAAATTTTAACATTTAGATAGCTAATTAAAGAAAAAAGACTAAATTGTAAAAGGTGTAAAACTTGTTGGTTATGGCAATTAGATGATATAATAGCTTAACCATCATGAGAGGGAGGACCTATGTAGCAATTAAACCCTTTTATTAAGTGTTGGACGGTTTAGGGATAAAATTGGCTTAAAATGTATGTTATATAAAAGGTAAATTTGTAATTTAATAAATTAAACATAAGTAAATAATGGTAAAAAGATAAGCAAATTCTTTAGTGGAAATTACCACCTAAAAACCAGTTGGAAAACCTGCATTGAAGGCTTGGAAGTTTCGTCAAGGTTAATGCTTGCATGTACATGAGTTTGTCACCCGATTCTTGTAATTTTTATGTTTTTGAAATCGTTGCAACTAGGTCCAACTATCCCATACCTTTGTTTTTGAATCTATTGAAAAATTTTAAAAGTTGACATTGATGAAACTTGAATGTTTTCTATGATAAATATGTTTTTGAATATTTGATTGTGGTATTGGGTTGATTTGGTTAGTGATTTTTGTTAGATTTTGATTTAAGGATTAAATTGTTAAGATGTCAAAATTTCAAGATTTGATTGTGATTTAGAAGTGTAATTGGGACTTAACGACCTAGATTATTCGGCTATGATTGTTAACTTGAGAAAATGGTTAAGTTGATTATTTTTGGGTTAGAGGACTAAATTGTAAAAGTTGTCAAAGTTTAGGGAAAATGTATAATTAATAAAAAGTTAAAGGTCATATGCATTGAATTGAATGTGATATGTATATGAGATTAATATATTGTATTTAATAATTATATAGATCAAAACTTGGATAAAAAGACAATAACCGAGGAAAAAAATAGCAGATTTGTCCCTGTATGTTGATCGGAGTTAAATAGTAGGTAAGTCTATAGTATTTTAATACGTAAAGAAAATTCTACTTGTAATATTATATTGTTCTTCTTTAATTAATATGTTTGCTGATAATTATTGTCTAAATGGACATACGTGCCCCTGTTTGTACTTCGGTACCTCTAAATGCACATACGTGCCCCTCTTTGCATTTTAGTACCCTAAATTCACATACGTGCCCTTGCTTGTACTTCGATACTGCTAAATGTACATACGTGCCCCTGTTTGTATTTCAGTACCCCTAAATGCACATACATGCCCCTGTTTGTACTTTAATACCCTAAATGCACATACATGCCTTTGTTTGTACTTCAGTACCCTGAATGCATATATGTGCCCCTATTTATACTTTGGTAACTGTGAATCAAATAGTATGTAAATTGTGTCTAGTTGTATTTAGATTAAATGTTATAGTATGTCATTACTAAGTTATGTAAGCTTACCGGTTCTTATCGATTGTTTTGTAGATAATCGTTGTTGATATTTTGGAAGAATCAATCAACCAGCTCACACTATCCATCTAAGTTGGTAGTTTTTTGTATCTTCTAGGGTAGTTGCATGTATACATAGATAAATATGTGGTTTTGAAATGTTGATAGGTGTAGTTTAAGCATGAGATATATGTTTTGTTTAGGGCATATTTTGTATGGATGAAACAAGTATGCTGATATTTCATAGATGAACACTTTGATGGTTTGTTGTCGAATGAAATGGATTTAATCATGGTACAATGCGTATTTGCTTAATGTCTTATAAAAGAGGTCTTTTGAGGATTTTTTTCATTAATTGTTCAGTATGTAAATGTGTTGCCTTTGAATGGTATATTGGTTGGATGATATATATAAATTGATTTGGTATATTTACGTATGTTGTAGTAGTGCCTAGGTCTTTTGAATGTCTGCATAATTGGAGTGGTGGAATAGGTGTGGTTTAGTCTTAAAAAGGACATAAGTTTTGGGTCAAATTTGATGCACATGGCCTAGGACACAGGTTGTTACATGACCATGTGACACACATGGCCTGGCGACACAACCGTAGGTCATTTAAGAGGTTCTTAGTGTTTCAAGTCAGTGAGTTACATGGCCTGACACACGGGCGTGTGGGACAGCTCAGTGAGTTACAGGGGTGGGGACACGGTCGTGTGTCCCTAGTTTGAAATTTAAATTACCTAGGGTGTTTTCACATGGCCGTGTGAACCCTATTTTCTATTTTTTATAATTTTTTCTTAAAACATTTATTTTGTTTGCAATTAGTCCCAATTTGTCTCAAAGCTATTTTTAGGGCCTCGAAAGCTCCATTTTAGTTTTATATTGATAAATATTTCCAGATTGTATTGTAATGCTCTGTAACCTTAATTCAACGACATAGACAGGTTAGGGATTTTACATTATTGACATCAAAGTTATAGTTTAGTTGATTTTAGGACTAATGTAGCGGAGTAGAGTTTAGTATATAAATGCCACATATTCCCTGTGATAGTGTGATGCTTTTGATCCACTCTAATATTTTATTTTCTTATTGATTCAAGATGTTGATTGAGTGAAATTGGGTTGTACTTAAGAAAGCTAAAAGTAATGTTCAAGTTTCAAATCTTGAAGCAAGAAATAGTGTGTCAATTCCACCTGTTGTGATGAAATGAAAAATGTGTTTCTCAGAATGATGCACCAATGGTTCAATGAATTCAAGCAAGCAAATCTTGCAACTCCGCCACCTCCACCCCCTACTGTGGCTCCTCCGACACCCCTAGGTCCTCAAAATCCTGTACCTGTGATAGTTACTCGAGTATTCGTACATAGAATCTTAAAATTTGGAGTGGAAGAGTTTAAAGGTAAGGTTGATCATGATCCTGTAAAAGTCGTGAACTAGTTAATGAATACGAAGAGAGTCTTTGCAGAATTGATGTGCACTCCTAAAGATTGTTTGAGATATGTTGTGTCATTGTTAAAAGATGAAGCGTACTTATGGTGGGACACTTTGAGCACGATGACATCAAATGATCGCATTAATTGGGATTTTTTTCAGATGGAATTCAAGAAGAAGTATGTAAGTTGGTTGTTTATTGACAAGAAAAGAAAGAATTTCTTAAATTAAAACAGGGGAATCAGTCTCTAGTTGAGTATGAACGGGAATTTGTATAGTTAAGCAAGTATGCCATTAATATAGTGTTAAGTAAAGAAGAAATGTGTATTAGATTTGAAGACGAGTTGAATGATGATATTCGTATGTTTGTGGCAGCATTAAAGTTACAGGAATTTGTAGAACTTTTAGAAAGAGCCCAAAAAATTAAAGAAATTTGCAAAACTAAACGACTCTCAGATTTGAAATTTGAAGATTTTAACAAAACAGGGTCATTTAGGCCTTCTCAAACCTCTCCATCGAAGAAATTTAGAAATGAGACAAGTCAATCGGCTACCGCTTTATAGTTCACTAGAAGAGATAAACCGAGGCAAAGCAATTTTAAGTCTATTAATTCTCCAGCAGCTAGTGTCAGAAGTGTAAGAAGTGTTGAGAGAACTGTTCCTGTTTGTGATGGTTACAACAAAAGGCATTTTGGTGAGTGTTGATCAAAGTTGGGAGCTTGTTTCCGTTGTGGATCTACTGATCATTTCCTTCTTGATTGTCCATGTAACAGCCCAATTTTGACCCTAATTGGAATACTGGTTTTGCGACCACAAATCCGAGTCTAAAAAATATTTTAATAATATTTTTTGTGTTAATTATGTGTGAATTTACATGTGTGAAAGTTTCGTGAATTTATTTTATTTTTTGTGTGCTTAATTTGAGAAAAGGGCTTAATCGCGTGAAATGAAAATTTCATGGTTAAATAAGAAAGTGCCTAATTGTTGTTGTATTTATAATTTGGATGCTTTATGTTGTAATTTAGCCAATAATAGTAGGTAGTGGACAGCATATTGTTAATATATGGCTTTTATATATTAAAAATAAAAAGTTAAAATAATAATAACATATTATAATGTTATAACAAAACAAACATAAATTAAAGAAAGCCATTATCATCTTTTTATTTTTATTTCTCCTAGCCGAATGTAAAAGAATAGAAAAAAAAAGAACAAGCTAGGTATTCAGCCTTTGTTCAAGCAAATTGAGGTATGTTTTGGTTTTGGTTTTTGATAATTTTTACGTTTTTGAGATCATTGCTAAGTTATCTTCAAAGCCCATGTTTTAATTTTTGAAATTTATGATGAGTTTTTGTTTTGCCATTGATGATAGCTTGTGATTTTTTGTTGTTTGATGATAAAATATTAAAGATATGTGAAGGATTAACATGTTTTGTCTTGGGTTTTTTGATGAATTTGAGTAATTTGGACTAAATTGTGAAAATAATACTTTGAGGGACTAAAATGTAAAGAAAATTAAATATGTGGACTTGTATGGAGCTTGTGAATATTAAGCCTAAGCATAGTATATGCAAATTTTATGTATTTTCTGTTTTATGCAATAAGCACTAAATTGCAAAAGTGTGAAATGTCAAGGGAAAATCGTAATTTACCCATTTATGCATTGTTGGATTAAATTGAACGAATGTGTGTTTAATTTAGTTAAATTTGAATTTATTTAGATCAAGAATGGAAGAAAACGGAATTAGATCGGGGGAAATCGAAAGTAGACGAATAGTTGATTTAACCGTTCGACAACATCCAAGGTAAGTTTATAAGCATATAAATGTCGTTAAATTTGATAATATATAAATGTTACATGATGAATGAAATTTTTTGAAATATATTTGTGTATGGACGAATGTGTATTGAGCAAAGGAGCTATATTTCGAGTTCAATCCGATCGAGATTCAATGTCCGAAAGTCTCGTACGAACCCTAGGAATAGATAGGATACATATGTCATGACATAGGATTTTCGATATATGTTATTGTGTAAGAGCACGTCTAGGACATTGGCATCAACTTGTGTTACATGTAAGACCATGTCTGGGACATTGGCATCGTATTTGTTTCATGTAAGACCCCATCTGAGACAGTGGCATCGATATGTGATTACATGTAAAACCACATTTGGGATGTTGGCATTGTACAAGCTTCTAACTATTCGCGTATCCTTTTTAATTCTGAATGGTTCAACGGGCAATGTTAAGTGAAGACCAAATGTGAAATCAAATTAAAAGGCTGAGGTATGTACTTATACCAAGTTGTGAAAATAAGGTAAGTCGGTTGTTGAATTGATTGTATAAATTCTAAAGTTATAACTGCATATGTGATTATGTATATTCGGCCAAATGTGATATATGTGATTTTAATAGTGAGATTTGAATAAGTTCACGTATATTTGTAAAATTATCCATATGGTATGTGTATGAGAGATTTAAATGATAACCTTGTACTTGAAGAACATGTATACAAGGCTTGATATATATATTTTAACTTATGACTTACTAAGCTTAAATAGCTTACTGTGTGTGTTCTTGTTTACCTTTATTTTATAGATTTTGAAGTCGTTACGAGCTCGGGGATCGTCAGCGAAGTCTATCACACTATCGACTATTTCTTTCTGTATTTTACTAAGTTGAATTTGGGCTTATGGCATGTATAGCATAGTTGAAGTATTTTATTTTGGGACTTGTATTTATATAGCCATGTGAAAATGGCTTGTCTTTGATCATTAGGATTAGGCTCGATTTTTATGAGTTCTTGATCAAGTGCTTTATGTGTTTGGTTTTAGCAATTTAGCCTTGGCTTATTATATGTGAAACATGGTTGCTAAGTTTATGTTTGTGTGTATGATCTCGGTCAAGGTGAGTTTATGTGTAATTTTATGGATATGCTTTGCTAATGAGTGCTTGAAATAAGTCATGGTTTATGGTAGGTATAAGTCTTGATGTGTGGATGTGAAAATATAAGTGAGATGGTAAGTCATTAGTTAGGTTATTGATATGTAATAATTTGTACATGTTCAGCCTTATGGGTTGCTACAAAATTGGTTATAATGTGCTTCTGTATTCGGATATGTGATGAATTAAAATAGCTAAATAAATAAGTTTGGTATAAGATTCAAATTGTATATGTGGTTAGTTTAGTAATTGGTTTATAATGGCATATAGATGAAATGAAGTTGACGTGGTTTATTAACGTTTGAGGTTTAGTTTCTCTGATAATGCAAGTGTATTTGTATATATGAATAAGGCGTTGGAACTATAAAGATAAGCATGATATTTGGTTTATGGTATATTTATCTAAATATATATTATGTATTGAATGTTATATAAAATGATCGAATAAGAAACAATTCAGCTTGATAAGGTGAATAAAATTTAGCACATACTAAAGCATATAAAAAAAATTGGCATGTGAACTATGAATAATTGTAGTTGTTATTTGTGCTTAAAATGACTTAAGATATCAAGGTCATATGCGCATGGTTTTGGTGATTAAGAAAAAAGTAAGTTTAGTTTTAAATCATGTTAGTTTAAATGAAATCAATGCTGCATAAATGAGTGATACCTAAATTGAGTTATGATTCATTTTGTTTGGATATGAATGCGTATCATGTTTGTTAATAACCATTAATATATTCGACCATATTGTATGATAACCAAAATTGCATTTTTGTGTGGTTCATAACTGATTTTAATATGTGACCATGCTTAGATTATAAAATGAGATGTTTGATAATTAGCTTATGATAAATAGTTATTATATGTTTGGTATATGATGTGTAATGACATATATATCTAAATAATTTTTAAAATATGCCAATGAAAGTAATATAGTAGATTTAAGTTCAAAACTGATTAAGATAAGTGTTCTGATGAGTTTTAAATTACTAAACTGGATTTGTAATAAATGTCTGTTCTGAATTGTGCTATGTTAGGTAATGTCTCATAACCCTAATTTGGAGACAGATACGGGTTAGGGATGTTACAGTCCAAAAAGGCAGAATGATTTTGGTAATCAAATAAACAAGCCTGAAGCAACCTCACAGAGAGGTAGATGATTTGGAAATGCTAGAAATACTACTTCTGGTCGAGGGAAGAATAGCGAGATGAATGAACAATTTGAAGCGAGAACACCAGCTAGAGCTTATACAATCAGGGCTCTTGAGGAAGCTACTACCCCAAATGTTATTGCGAGTATTTTTTCTCTCTTTGATAGTAATATATATGCATTGATTGATCCCGGATTAACTCACTCGTATATATGCACTGCATTGGTAGATAAAAAGAATTTGCCTGTTGAGTTCACTGAATATACTATCAAAGTAATAGATCCACTGGGTTTGTGAGTTTTAGTTAATCAGCTATGTAAATCGTGTCCACTGAAAGTTGGGGTTACGATTTTCCTACTAGTTTGATGTTGTTACCTTTTGATGATTTTGATCTCATTCTGGGAATGGATTGGTTGTCTTAGCATGATGCAATAGTGAGTTGCTGAAGGAAACAAGTTAGTTTGAAGCATCCGAATGGTGAATTTATTTGTGTTAGTGTAGATGGGGTTGATTGTGTTACAAATGTAGTTTCAGCACTACCAACTCTGAAATTGGTTAAAAAGAGATGCGAAGCTTATTTAGCTTATGTTCTTGATTCCAAAGTGGCTGAGTCAAAAGTGGAACAAGTATAGATAGTCAAAGACTATGCTGATGTTTTTCTTGAACAATTGCCTAGGTTGCTGCTAACTCGAAAAGTAGAATTTATGATCGAACTTGTGCCTAGAACAGCTCAAATTTTGATAACATCATACAGGATGGCAGAATTGAAAGAGTTAAAAGTACAGTTGCAAGAGTTGTTCAATCGTGGATTTATTCGACCGAGTTAGTCACCTTAGGGTGCTCTAGTTTTGTTTGTGAAGAAAAAGTTGGGTCAATGAGACTATGTATAGATTATCGACAGCTAAATATAGCCACCATTGAAATAAATAATCGTTACCTTGTATTGATGATTTGTTTAATCAGTTAAAAGAAGCTACAGTGTTTTTGAAGATCGACTTGAGATCTGAATATTATTAGCTACGAGTTAAAGAGCAAGATGTACCGATTTCTAGTGATGCCATTTGGTTTGATAAATGCTCCTGTGGCATTCATGGATTTAATGAATCAGGTATTTCAACCATATTTAGATTGGTTTGTTGTGGTGTTTATTGATGACATTCTAATTTATTCACTTAACAAGTCAAACCATGCCGAACATTTGTGGAAACTTTGCCTGAAAAAAACCTATATGCGAAATTCAACAAATGTGCATTTTGGATACGAGAAGTTGATTTTCTTGTACATTTTATATCTGTGATGGAATCACGGTTGATCCGAATAAATTATCTACGATTGTTGATTGGAAAATTCCAAAAAAGTTTCTAACCTTCGAAGTTTCTTGGGATTAGCCGGATACTATTGGCGATTCATTAAAAACTTCTCAATCATTGCTTCACCTATGACTACGTTATTGTAAAAAAGGTCAATTTTTTTTGGTCTGATACGTGTCAACAGAGTTTTGATCAACTGAAAAACATGTTAACAAAAGCTCTAGTATTAACTCAGCCTGAATCTAGGACGACATATGTTGCTTACAGTGATGTGTCTCTCAATGGTTTAGGTTGTGTGTTAATGCAGTCAAGGTAAGTAGTAGCTTATGCTTCTCAATAGTTAAAGTTGCATGAAAGAAATTATCCTACTCACGATCTTGAGCTGGCAACGATAGTCTTCGCTTTGATGATATGGAGGGATTATTTATATGGCGAGAAATGTCACATGTATACTAATTACAAAAGCTTAAAATATCTAATTACCCGGAAGGAACTGAATCTGAAACAGCAACATTGGTTAGTGCTACTGAAAGATTATGATTTGGTTATTGATTATTATCCAAGAAAGGTTAATGCGATTGCGGATACACTTAGCTGAAAATCATCATTGTTTGCATTTCAAGCATTGAACGCTCATTTGGCTCTAATTGTCGGTGGTTCTATATTGGCGAAATTAAGGACTAAATCCTTCTTTCTACAAGAAGGGAGTTACAAAATGACAATTCGAAGTTGATAATGAAATGAAACTTGGTTCAAGATAATTTGACTACTGAATACTGTATTGGTGATAAAGGTACATTGCATTAGTGTGATAGAATTTGTGTTCCAAATGATTTAAATTTCAAATGTGATATTCCATCAGAGGTTCACAGCAGTACATATTCCATTCATCCGGGTAGCACAAAGATGTATTGTGATTCGAAACAGCTATATTTGTGGTCGGGTATGGAACATGATTTTTATGAGTTCATAGCTAAATGTTTGATTTGTCAACAAGTCAAAGCAGAGCATTAGGTGCCATCGGGATTATTACAGCCTATTATTATTCCTAAATGGAAGTGGGAGAGAGTCACGATGGATTTCGTATCTGGTTAGCCTTTAACTCTGAAAAAAAAAAAGATTTTATCTAGGTGATCATTGAAAGATTGACTAAATCGGCCCACTTTATTCTAGTCAGAACAGATTACTCACTTGTAAGGCCAACAGAATTATATGTTTCAAAGATTGTAAGCTTACACAAAGTTCTGACATCTATTATTTTTTATCGTGATTCGAGGTTTACCTCAAGATTTTGGAATAAACTTAACGAGGCTTTGGGCACTAAACTCAATTTTAGTACAGTGTTTCATCCTCAGATGGATGGGCAATCAGAATGAATAATACAAATTTTGGAATACATGCTACGATGTTGTATACTCGAGTTTGAGGGTAACTGGGAAAAATATCTACCGTTAGCTAAGGTCACTTATAATAATAGTTATCAGTTCAATATTAAATGGCACCATTTGAAGCTTTATATAGGAGAAAATGTAAAACATCATCGTATTGGTTTGAGCTGAGCGAACCTAAAATGGTAGGGATTGATTTGATTCAAGAAACTGAAGACAAGGTTCGAATTATTCGAGATTGTTTAAAGTTTCCATCTAATCGTCAAAAGTCGTATGCGGATTTGAAAAGAAAAGATATAGAATTTACTATTAGCGATCGAGTGTTTTTAAAAGTTTCTCCATGGAAGAAAGTGCTACGATTAAGCAAAAAAGGAAAGTTGAGTCCAAGATTTATCAGGCCGTACGAGATTACTGAAAGAATCGGTCCTGTAGCTTACAAATTAGCTTTACCTCTTGAACTTGAGAAATTCATATGGTGTTCCACGTTTCAATGTTGATATGGTACAAATCCTTAATCCTTCACATGTGATTCTTCACAATGAAATTGAATTATAGCCAAGTTTGACGTATTTTGAAGAACCAATGAAAATTTTGGCTTGGGAAGTCAAAGAACTTCGGCATCAGCATGGTACTGAGGATGCAACCTAGGAAATAGAGGGCTCAATGAAATTAAAATATCAAAATCTATTCTTAGGTAATAATTTCGAGGACAAAATTTCCTAAGGGAGAGAGAGCTGTAACAGCCTATATTTCACGGTGACAAAACATTGGTTTCGAGACCACAAATTTCCACTATGTCGACTCATAAATATCATTTATAGAATATTTACAGAGTCACTAGAGTCGTATTAAATTTTGGTTATGAAATTTTAACGTTTAGATAACTAATTAAAGAAAAAGGACTAAATTGTAAAAGGTGTAAAACTTGTTGATTATGGAAATTAGATGATCTAATAGCTTAATCACCACAAGAGGGAGGACCTATGTAGTAATTAAACCCTTGTTATTAAGTGTTTGACGGCTTAGGGATAGAAATGGATTAATATGTATGTTATATAAAAGGTAAATTCATAATTTAATATATTAAACATAAGTAAAATAATGGTAAAAAAATGATCATCTTCTTTAATGGAAATTACCACTTAAAAATGAAGTTAGGAAACCTCCATTCAACGCTTGGAAGTTTCGGTAAGGTTAATTCTTCCATGTAAGTGAGTGTTTCATCCGTTTCTTGTTATTTTTATGTTTTTTTAGATTGTTGCAACTAGGTCTAACTAGCCCGTACCTTTGTTTCTAAATCTGTTAAAAATTTTTAGAAGTTGCCACTGATAAAACTTGAATGTTTTTAGTGATAACTATGTGTTTGAAGTTTTGATTGTGGTATTTAGTTGCTGTGGTTAGTGACTTTTGTTAGATTTTGATTTAAGGATTAAATTGTTAAAATATCATAATTTCAAGGTTTGATGGTGATTTAGCAATATTATTGGGGCTGTTTAAGGGCCTAGATTATTCGGTTATGATTGTTAACTTGAGAAAATGGTTAATTTGACTAATTTCGTGTTATAGGACTAAATAGCAAAAGCTGTTAAAGTTTAGGGAAAATGTGTAATTATTGTAAAGTTAAGGGTCATATGCATTGAATGGAATGTGATATGTGAATGAGATTAATATATTGTATTTAATTATTATTTAGATCAGAACTTGGATAAAAAAGACAATAACCGCGGAAAAGGGAAAATAGGAGATCAGTCCCTACGTGTTCATCAGAATTAAATATAAGGTAAGCCCATAGTATTTCAATATGTAAATAAAATTCTGTTTGTAATCTTTTATTGTTGTTCTTTAATTAATATGTTTGTAGATAATTATTGTCTAAATGCACATGCGTGCCCCTGTTTGTACTTCGGTACCCCTGAATGCACATGCGTGCCCCTGTTTGTACTTTGGTACCCCTAAATGCACATATGTACCCCTGTTTGTATTTTAGTCCCCTTGAATGCACATACGTGGCCCTTTTTGTACTTCGGTACCCCTGAATGCACATACCTGCCCCTGTTTGTACTTTGGTACCCCTAAATGCACCTACGTGCCCTTGTTTATACTTTGGTAACCTTGAATCAAATAGCATGTGAACTGTGTCTAATTTGATTTAGATTAAATGTTATACTATGCCCTTGCTAAGTTAAGTAAGCTTACCAGTTCTTATGGATTGTTTTGTAGATAATCGTTACTGACATTTTGGAAGGATCAATCAATTGGCTCACACTATTCATTTAAGTTGGTAGTTTTTGTATCTTCTAGGGTAGTGGCATGTAAACATAGATTAATATGTGGTTTTGAAACGTAGTGCGTAATGAGTCTAAAAATACATGCCATAATAACTTGTGATCGTGTGATGTCTTCATATCCATATTTATTCTATTTTGATATATTATGATGGTCGAATTAAATCATGTTGTATCTGGTAAGTATAATGTGATGTTCCTGATTCCAATTAGGGAATTGTTATAGAGTGCTCATTCCGCAAGTGTTAGGGAATGAGGCAAGATATTCCTTCTTCGAAATGATAATTGAGTAGACCACCCAAGACCTTGGAGATACCCCTTTAGCTCCAAAATCATGAAAACAACCTCCATCCCCTATTGTGCCACCTGTGGCACCCTCTTATTCTCAAAACCCAAATTTGGTAAATGTTAACCGATCTTAATTGGTAAAACTTCTAAATGAGGAACAAAGGAAATTCCAAGGTAAGAAAGATGATGATCCAACAATAGCTGAATCCTAGCTAGAGGAAATTTTAAGAGTGCTTGATGAATTGATGTATTCTTTTGGAAAACAGTTGAAATGCATTGTATTTTTGTGGAAAGAAGAAGCGTACCAGTGGTGGGTAACCCTGACATGAATAACATTGAAATCGATATGTGCACCCATGTTTAGTGAGGCTTGAATGAAAACATTCAAAACTTGTAAGGGTATTAGAGCTGAAAGAATTTGTTGTATTGTTTGAGTGAACTCAGAGATGGTAAAGTTGTGAGAGGGAAAAGGATGAACTAAGTCAAAAAGCTGAGACATTAAAAAATGTATCGTAACCAGATCTTTCCTGACTCATTATCTAAGTAGACGATAGATTTTAGAAGTCAAACCTTCGCCTTACAGGAAATCTGAGGAAAAGATATGTCTAAACAGAATCATTCAAGGCCTTAGGCTACGTTAGTGGCTAGTACACATAGTGCCCGGAACACAAGAAAACTAGTTTGTGAACATTGAGACAAAAATCCTTTCAAGGAAAATATAGAGTGAGAATGGGAGTCTATTTCAAATGAGACGCTATTAAGCAGTTAATAAAGGATTACCCGATAAATAAGATTTCATTAGTGATTAGATTGTTAAATCAATGCCAACACCATAGAGAGATAGGAAATAGTGAACTAGTAATAAAGTTGGTGTTGGATCACTGGGACGCCCCATGGCACAAGGAAAAAATTATTCTGGCTGCCCAAACTAAGAACCCATGCATGAGGAACAAATCAGGCAGAAAAAGTTTGAAAAATATACCTTTCATACTCTAAAAAATAGGAATGAACCACTACTGTTTTAATCCCCTTTGCACACTGCCGACCAAACCCACAACAGAATCATCCCGACCTCTATGTAGTCCACCCTATTGCGAACGAATGAACAAAAACCCTCATTGAACGTTTCAAAGAGTTTTTCTAACAGCCTGTTTTTCAATAGTGTCAGAAATAGTGGTTTTGAGGCCACCAAATCTGACGAGTAGGTTCGTAAATATTATTATTTAATATTTACGAGTGATATATGGTTTTAAAAAGGTTTTTGATTTGATAAATTATGTTATATAAGCGATTTATTAAGTTCAAGTGGTATGACCCTAAGGTCAAGTGGTTTTAGAAAATGAGGTATCGAGACCTAGTTTCTATAAATCGAGCCA
Source organism: Gossypium hirsutum (assembly GCF_007990345.1). NCBI lineage: Eukaryota > Viridiplantae > Streptophyta > Magnoliopsida > Malvales > Malvaceae > Gossypium > Gossypium hirsutum. The sequence continues at coordinate 37,081,628 of NC_053446.1, read as the reverse complement.
TAAATATTTTTATAAATATTTACGGAGTGTCATTAAGGTGGTATTAAGGTTTTATTGAAAAATTCTAATGTTTCGATGGTTAGTTAATTAGAAAGGACTAAATTGTAAAAGTTGAAAAAGTCAATCGCTATTAGTTTAAAGGTGTTAATTGCTTAAAGAACTATAGTTGAATGGCCTTCATGGGTAATTTACCCATACCTAAGATAGTGGGACGGTTGGATGCTTTAAAACCTTTTAATTTTAAATGTTTTATAAGTTAATTTATTATTATTATTAATTAAGGAAAAAGGCTAATAAAGTATGAATAAATCAAAAGTGGACATCTTCAACATTAAGCTTTCTTTGTTTCAATCAAAAGCCTTGGCTATGGTGAAGTGAGGTTCGGCCATGTTTTGTTGTGTGCATGTAAGTCCCTAAGCTATCTGTTTCTAATAATTTTGATGTTTTTGAGATCGTTGCAACTAGGTCCAGCTAGCCTGTACCTTCGATTTTGAAACTGTTAAAGATTTTGAATGTTTCCATTGATGAATATTGTAATTTCTTATGTTAGATGATGAGTTTGGAATGTTTATTTATAATTAAAAGTATTTTGTTAAGTATTTTTTGATGAATTTATCAATTAGGGGCTAATTTGTTAAAATAATAAAATTTCAAGGATTTAATGTGAAATTTTTGCATGAATGGGTTGTTTTGGATACCATGAACATTTTGATAAGCTCAATTTTGGGTAAAAATGGTTAATTTGCATGTTTTGGGCTTAGGGACTAAATTGAATAAAAGTAAAACTTTAGGGGCAATTTTGTAAAAATGTCAAAAATGAGTAAATTGTATAAAATGAATTTTTTTATTGTCTAAATTAATAGATTGAGTGAAATTCTTAATTTAGATTAAGATCGGGTGGAAAATTAAGGAAATGGATTACCAAAATGCCCTTGAACTTTGGTATTTCTACAATTTAGCCAGGTAAGTTCATATGAACTATACTATGTATATTGTTCATTAAATTGAATGTTATTATATGAATTTTATTGAAAATGAATCGATATATATATGTTATTATACAATTTATCTTGTAATGAACGAGGGAAATTCAACGATGTACGATGACTATGTAGTCCTGTTTTAACCTTAGGAATATATAGGATACAAATGACATGTCATTAGGGTTACTGTGTTTTGGGTGTTGGTCTTGAATGTCCTACCGATGGCTAAGTTTCTGGCATGTGTTAGAATTAAAACCAAGGTAATGAAGTTGTTCATGTACGAAATCCTATCCTCATTTCCAATTGTAGGGATCAATGCATCAGACAATATGTTGGGCCACTTTTCAGTGAGTTAAACCAAGGAATTAGAAGGCCAGATATTGAGGCAACCCAGTTTGAATTGAAACTAGTCATGTTTCAAATGCTACAAACGGTAGGCCAATTTAGTGGTAGGCCCACGGAAGATCAACATCTCCACCTTTGATTGTTTATGGAGGTGAGTGATTCATTCAAGATAGCTGGTGTGACGCACTGAGGTTGAAGTTGTTTCCGTACTCGTTACGAGATCGAGCACGAGCATGACTCAATTCATTGCCTTATCAATATCTATATGCAAATAATTAGCAGAGAGATTTTTGGTTAACTATTTCCCACCTAGCAAAAACACTAAGTTAAGGAACAAGATCACAACTTTCCAACAACTGGATGACAAGTCTTTGTATAAGGCTTGGAGCGATTCAAGGAGTTACATCGTAAGTGTTCTCATCATGAGATTCCTCATTGTATCTAGTTGGAGACATTCTATAATGGTCTCAATGCACATACAAGATTGATGGTAAATGCTTTCATGAATGGTGCAAATTTGTCTAAAGTCTTATAATGAGGCTTATGAGATCATCGGGAGGATCGTGAGTAATAACTATCAATGGCCAACAAATCGAACAGCTTTAGGAAGACGTGTAACCAAAGTTCATTAAGTTGACGCCCTCACTTCGCTATCAGGTTAGGTATCGTCTATTTCCTCTATGATAAAACAGTTAACCGCTAATAGTACTAATAATTCTGCAGCTCAGCCACCATGTAACAGCCCGATTTTGGGCCTAGTTGAAACAGTGGTTTCGATACCACAAATTCGACGAGGGAAAATATTATTATGTTTAGAAAATCACTAAAAATTGCACAAAAATAATTATGTTTTGAAATTTACATTCTTGAATTTCTTATTGGATCTATTTTTAAAATAAATAAGTGGGAACATCATTTGAACTCTGTACTAAGAGATAACTGACTTTTAGTGAAGAGAGGTCAGAAGTGTCAAGCAGTGAAATAGGGGAATATTGAGATAATAAACTGTACTAATTGGCTAAACCAGAAATTCTAAAAATTTTATGGTAAGAAGGTACAGGAGTCTAGTTTCAGGAAAAATTTATAGATCTTTATTTGGAGTTTTGTAGCTCCAGATAAAAATAATTTAGTGACTGTGATGCAGAGAAACAATTTGCTGGAAATTGAATAGATAATAGATTTATGTGTGATAAAAATTATATTATATATGCTTTAATGCTAGAAATTTATTTATCAGTTACATATACACTAACTAAGCTATAAGCTTACTCTTATTTATTTTTTTTCTTGTTTTATAGTGATATTAATCTGCTCGGGAATTGGACAGGGTCAGAAAATCATCCACACTATCATCATCGTCTTTTGGGTATTTTGCAACCAATACTTTGAAAATGGCATGTATAGATGACTTAATGTAATGTGGTATAAATTTATATATAAATGTATAAAATATTGTTTGGTTTAAAATGTTGGTGTATATTAATTGATAAATTGTGTCCTTAAACTATTAACAATTAATTAGAATGTTGTGAATGGATAAATTGTGTCTGAACATATAATTGTATTTGGTTTAAATATTGAAGTTGTTTGAAATTGTGTATCGAGAATTTGCAAGAGGAATTGAATGTTTATGAAAATAAATTATGTCAAAATTTTTGTAAAAAAAATATTTCAGATCGTTTGATAACACTTCTTACTTTGTTTCGATGATGAATACTGGTAAGAGGTGTTACATTTTAGTGGTATCAGAACTATGGTTTAGCCGGTTCTTGGATTAGTAAAATGTGTGTAAAAGTCTATTTATAATTGCCATAAATATATTGTGATAGTGTGATGATTTTTGACAATTTAAAATTTTGTTTTATATAGTAAATGGATCCTAACCGAAGGATAGCAGATGATGTTAAGAGTAACGCGTCGGCTCCCGCACAAGGGACCGCGCTTGAAGAAAGTAGACATGAGACGCATAGTCAGGATGTGGGTCGGGAAGCCTTCCTTCATATGATGAATAATTGGTATACAGAATTTGTTCGTGCAAATCCGAATGTTCAACCTCCTCCACCCCTTCCTATTCCTCAACTGGTTCCCGTAGCTCCACAAAATGTTAACTTGGTAAGATCAAGTAAACCTCCCATTGGCAAAATCTGAAAGCATGGGCTGAAGATTTCAGGGCTAATATAGATGATGATCCGCAGAAGGCAGAGTTTTGGCTCGAAAATTCCATTCGGGTATTTGATGAATTATCTTGTACTCCCAAAGAATGTTTAAAGTGTGCAACATCTTTGTTAAAAGACTCAGCGTATCATTGGTGGAAAACATTGGTATCTGTGGTTCCGAAAGAAAGGGTTAAATGGGAGTTCTTCCAGGATGAATTCAAAAAAAAATACATAAGCCAACGATTTACTGATCAAAAACGCAAGGAGTTTCTCGAATTGAAGCAGGGCCGAATGTCTGTGGCAGAGTATGAAAGAGAGTTTGTTAGATTGAGTAAATATGCCCAAGAATGTGTACCCACAGAAGCTGGTATGTGAAAAATGTTTGAAGATGGTTTAAATGAAGACATCAGGATATTTGTTGGAATTTTGGAACTGAAGGAATTTGTGGTATTGGTTGGTCGAGCTTGTAGGGCTGAAGAATTGAATAAAGAATAGAGAAAAGCTACGATGGAGGCCCGAGATACAAGAAAGCAGCCCATGAGTAAACCATTTCAAACTCAGTCAAAGAAGTCTAAAGATGAATCCTCGAGTGACTACTTCAACTGGTTATCCGCGTCGAGACCGGGGAAAATTGTATTTGGGTCCCGAAGCTCAAGCTACGTCGGTATCAAGTGTGGGTAGTGTGAAGCCTAGTAAACCAGAGTGTCAGCATTGTGGTAGGCAACATCTTGGTGAATGTTGGTTAACTAGCCGAGCTTGTTTCAAGTGTGGTTCTTGACAACATTATATTAAAGATTGCCTAGAGAAAATTGAAGAAGAAAAATTTCAGAATGTTAGATCGAGTGATACTGTCAGCAGAGGTAGACCACCGAGAAACACCAAAACTAGAGATAGTGGTAAAAGTGTAATGAAGGGTACAGCTGCAAGACCAGAACCTCGAACACCTGGCAGAGCTTATGCGATACATGCTCGTGAGGATGCATCATCTCTCGATGTGATTACTAGTACATTCTCTCTCTATGATATTGATGTTGTTGCTTTGATTGACCCTGGATCTACTCATTCATATGTATGTGTGAATTTAGTATCTAATAAAAATTTCCCTGTTGAAAATGCTGAATTTGTGGTAAAAGTATCAAACCCTTTAGGCAAATATGTTTTAGTCGATAAGGTTTGCAAGAATTGTCCTTTGATGATTCAAAGTCACTGTTTCCCAGCTAATTTGATGTTGTTACCATTTAATGAGTTCGATGTTATTTTGGGGATGGATTGGTTGATATTGCATGATGCCAAGGTAAATTGTAGACAGAAAATTATTGAATTGAAGTGTGAAAATGGTGAAATTCTTCGGGTTGAAGCAGAGGAGCAGAATAAATTACCTATGGTGATCTCATTCATGTCTGTTCAGAAGTACATGAGAAAAGGATGTGAAGCTTATCTTGCTTATGTGTTGAATACTGGTATAATTGGGTCGAAGCTTGAATCATTGCCGGTAGTCTGTGAATTTCTAGACGTATTTCCAGAGGAACTGCCTGGGTTACCTCCGATTATTGAAGTTGAGTTTGCTATTGACTATTTACCTGGTACTGCACCGATTTCTATTGCTCTGTATCGAATGGCTCCGACTGAATTGAAAGAATTAAAAGCTCAGTTGCAAGAATTGATGGATAAAGGATTTGTGAGATCGAGTTTTTCTCCCTAAGGTGCTCCTATATTATTTGTGAAAAAGAAAGACGACTCTATGAGACTTTGTATTGACTATTATTGTTAGCTCAAAAATGTGACTATAAAGAACAAGTATCTTTTGCCGAGAATTGATGACTTGTTTGACCAACTAAAGGGAGCATGATACGAGTCACAAAGGCCCAACCCAAGCTCAAGAACGTGATGGGCTCAAATTACCACAAGGCCCAATCACGAGGTCAAAGGCCAGACAAATGCGTTCCAAACTAAATGGGACAATTCAGGAATTTGTTAGCAAGGCCTTAGATGCGTACACGAAAGAAAGAGAAAATCAAGATTCACTTTCTTGTTTTCAAGAAAATCAAGAAACCGAATCTTAGCCCAATTTTGCTGTTTGGAGCGATTTTAAGAATCAAGAAAATCAAGATTTCAAATCTTGGAAATCTTGGTCCAAGAAACCGAATCTTGCAGCCAAAGCGCATTGGATCTTCGTTACGAGCATCAACGAACCAATTTTGGTAGGAGATGGACTACAAGCCCAAGTTCTTGAAGGCAAGGCCCAATAACATGATTCCAAGCCCAACCAAGAAGTCAAACCATACTTAGTTGAAAATCAGGCCAAATTGTTAAAGTGGCCCAATTGGTAAAAATTTTAATTGTTTAAATATCTAAGTTTAATTTTTAGACTTTAGGATTATGATATGTAAAAATTCGGCCCAAGCCGCCCATTAAAATGCCTTGGCCGAATTTTCCTCTTAATTTATTAATTAGGTCTTTTTAAGTTTTCCTAATGAGATTAGGAAATAGATAGAAGGCCTATTAATAGGCATGGCTGGCCACCTTATTGAACACATTACAATTACATTGAAAATTTCAGATTTGCTTTGAGTGAAAATTCTCTTTGAGATCTTCAAGAATTTTCTCTTGAGTTTTCTTTAGAAGTAGTTTTAACAATCTTTTTGATTGTGGGAGCCATCTTCAGCCTTCTTCTTGCCATTTATCTTCATTGGAGGGGAGATTAGAGCCGTTTGAAGGGAGTTGTGAAATCTTTCGGGATTTCAAGGCTTATTAGGACTTTCTTTATTTTCTTGTTGTTCGTTCTTCTTTATTAATTTTTGTTTGTGCCGATTTATTGATTAACTTGGGATTAATTGTTCTTTTTGCGTTCCAACCCACTGATTTGGCATCATCCTTGGGCAACAAGAAACATTTTGATTCACAAAATCGCTCTTTTCTTTCTGTCCCAAATCCCTAGATCTAATTCCAATGGATTTCGCAATCTGATTGTTAATTTGATTCACAAAAAATGTTTTGATTCACAAATCCCTCTTTTCTTGCCGTCCCAAATCCCTAGATCTAATTCCAATTGATTTCGCAATCTGATTGTTAATTTGTTTGCTGTTTTGTGTTGCTTGGTAGATTCAGCTGTTCGGAAGTTCTTCTTGGGGCTTAATTCCATGTTATTGGTTTCCAAGATTGGCTATCTATTAGCATTTTTAATTCTTGGCTGATCTTTTATTGTTTTTGGTATTTTCGTTTCAGATCTAATTGAATCTAATCTTAATTTTCTGTTTCGTTTCAGATCCAAATGTTTAGAGTTTTCCTAGGAGTTTGTCGTGACTTGACAACTCGATCTTGGTCCGCGTGCAACCCCCTATCATTTGGTATCAGATTTTGGGTGTTTTGGGTGTTCTTGGTTGATTTCTAAATTGATCTCTATTTTTTTAACTACAAACAGTAGTTTTACCCAGAAAAATTTTTCAAAAAAAAATTCATTTGAGTGGGTAAACATTGTCCGATTGATCTAAAATTTTACATACATATTTTTGGCACTGTGATTGAATATAAAAAAAATATTTCCCGCAAAAAAATCAGTCGAGAAAGTCAAAAAAAATTGAAAAAGATGAAATCCAATAAAAATTTAAAAAAAGATTCAGTGGGTTGAGTTTGGTGCCCAAACTTTCCAGATCAAAAATTAAATATTTAAGGACATTCCACATTTAATTTTGTGAGTTTTGGAGATCGGAAACTCCTCGAACGAAGTTGTCAAGTTACTCTGTAGTTTTTCGGGTTTTTGGATTTCAGCAATTTTTATTGATTCTTAGCTGTAGGTTTTCATTTGTTTTTCCTTTATTCTCCCTTTAAACTATCTAAAACCTTCTTGTTTCTTGTGTTAGTACGATTTTAAGGTGTGCACAATTCTTCCTCGGTGCGACACAAATCAATTTGTGTCTCTTCAGTTTTGGCATCCTAGTGCAAATTAGGATTCTTTGGTAGTTTCGGTTCATACACTTTCTAATTGGTTGATATAGACTCTACTAAAGAACTCACAAGACTGAATTCTACCTCTTTGAGAATTTGATTTTTTTCTTTTTCAGTGATTAACGGTGAGGTTTGCTAATTTTCCTTTCTGAGTGTTTAGTATTTGTTTTGCAGGTTTTTGAAAAAAAAATGTCGAGAGTTGGTGATGACCATAATGATGTCCATGATAAATTTAAAAAGATCCAACAACAGTTAGATAAACGGGCTGCCTTACTTTGAACATTGAGTGCTACTATCAATGAGATGCGATTGGATCAAGAGCCTCAGTATCGGGGTCCAATTAAAGAGGATGTGGATAACCAGCCTCGTGCTCATAGGCACGCTCCTAGACGTGTCCCTAGAACTGACTATGACGTTCATGATCGCGGACAACCCTCTTTGGCAAAACCAAAGAGCGAGCAGCAATGAGAACATCTCTTTCATACTCGTTGCCATGTACAAGGTAAGGTTTGTAGAGTTATTATTGATGGTGAAAGTTGCTCGAACGTAGCCAGCACGACGATGGTGGAAAAACATTGCTTAACCACTACCAAGCATCCACAACCTTATCAACTACAAGGGCTTAGCAATGAAGGCCAACTTAAGGTCACTCAACAAGTACGAATCGCCTTTTCTATCGGCAAGTATCAAGACGAAGTCATGTGCGACGTAGTGCCTATTCAAGCCTGCTATTTGTTGCTAGGAGAACCATGGCAAAGGGATCGAAAGGTCACCCAAGATGGTTGTACCAATAGGTATTCTTTCAAGCATCAAGGAAGGAAAGTCACCTTAGTGTCGTTCACTCCGGAACAAGTCCATGAGGACCACCAAATCAAACTGAAAAATTATGTTGTTAAAACAAGTGAGGAAAAAGAAAAAGGAGAAAAGAAAAATAAAAGTGAAAAATAAGAAAATGAAAATGAAAAAGGCGAAAAGGAAAGCGAGAGAGAAACAAAAAAAAATCTGACTGAAGTGAGTGAAAAAGAGAGAGAGCTTAAACAAGGAATGAGTGAAGAAGAAGACAGTGCTCAAACACAAGGGAGGAATATTTTGCTAACCCCCATTCGAAATCGCCTTGTGATTTCTTTTTGCTTCAGGTTTGTAAGATTCCACCCATGGACAGGTTCCAGCTTCATTACCCTTCTACCGAGAGACATTTTCAATTGATTGAACAAGGTAAAACTGATCCTTGTTTTCCCACCTCTAATGGTAAGCAAGGTGAAGTTTCTCTATTCTCTAAACAACTTCATTCAACTCGTATTGATGACTTTGCTCATGACTTGAATTTTGAAAAGGTACTGTATGTTATTGTTGATAATTTCCATTCTTGGATTGATGACATTTTAATTTACTCAACAACATTAAATGATCATGTTTTCCATGTTAGAACGGTTTTAAACATTCTAAGAGCTGAAAAATTGTTTGCCAACCTTGATAAATGCACATTTTGTTGTGATAAGCTAATATTTTTAGGTTTTATAATTAGTGCTCAAGGTATTCATGTTGATGAGGACAAAGTTAAGGTAATCAAGGAGTGGCCAACTCTTAAATCGATAATTGAGGTGAGATCTTTCCATGGTTTAGCTAGTTTTTATAGACGATTTGTGAAAGATTTCTCCACTATTGCTAAGTTGGTGAAATCGTTACACGAGAAGGCTAGGCAGCGAATAGCCAAAACAAATGACATCAACACCAACAAAGTAAACAAGAGGCGCAAACGGGTTGTCTTTGAACCCAGAGATTGGGTTTGGGTCCATATGAGGACAGAACGATTTTCTACAAAAAGAAAGACCAAGTTGGACCTAAGGGGCGATTGGCCTTTCCAAGTACTCGAGCAGATCAACGACACTGCCTATAAAATTGATCTACCTGGTGAGTACAATGTAAGTTCTACTTTTAATGTGGCTGACTTGTCCCTATTTGATTTTTCAAATTCGAGGATGAATCTTTTTGAGGAAGGGGGGAATGATACAAGTCACAAAGGCCCAACCCAAGCTCAAGAACGTGATGGGCTCAAATTACCACAAGGCCCAATAACGAGGTCAAAGGCCAGACAAATGCGTTCCAAACTAAATGGGACCATTTAGGAATTTGTTAGCAAGGCCTTAGATGCGTACACGAAAGAAAGAGAAAATCAAGATTCACTTTCTTGTTTTCAAGAAAATCAAGAAACCGAATATTGGCCCAATTTTGCTGTTTGGAGCGATTTCAAGAACCAAGAAAATCAAGATTTCAAATCCTGGAAATCTTCGTCCAAGAAACTGAATCTTGTAGCCAAAGTGCATTGGATCTCCGTTACGAGCATCAACAAACCAATTTCGGTAGGAGATGGATTACAAGCCCAAGTTCTTGAAGGCAAGGCCCAATAATATGATTCCAAGCCCAACCAAGAAGTCAAACCATACTTAGTTGAAAATCAGGCCAAATTGTTAAAGTGGCTCAATTTGTAAAAATTTTAACTGTTTAAATATCTAAGTTTAATTTTTAGACTTTAAGATTATTATATGTAAAAATTCAGCCCAAGCAACCCATTAAAATGCCTTGGCCGAATTTCCCTCTTAATTTATTAATTAGGTCTTTTTTAAGTTTTCCTAATGAGATTAGGAAATAGATAGAAGGCCTATTATTAGGCATGGCCGGCCACCTTATTGAACACATTACAATTACATTGAAAATTTCAGATTTGCTTTGAGTGAAAATTCTCTTTGAGATCTTCAAGAATTTTCTCTTGAGTTTTCTTTAGAAGTAGTTTTAACAATCTTTTTGATTGTGGGAGCCATCTTCAACCTTCTTCTTGCCATTGATCTTCATTGGAGAGGAGATTAAAGCCGTTTGAAGGGAGTTGTGAAATCTTTTGGGATTTCAAGGCTTCTTAGGACTTTCTTTATTTTCTTGTTGTTCGTTCTTCTTTATTAATTTTTGTTTGTGCCAATTTATTGATTAACTTGGGATTAATTGTTCTTGTTGCATTCCAGCCCATTCCAAACTTCAAGATCTGATTCGACATCATCCTTAAGCAACAAAAAACGTTTTGATTCACAAAGTGTTGAGGCAAAAACATGGAATGGAAGAGGCTACGTGGGAACCGGAGGAAGATATGAGGAAACAGTACCCAAACCTCTTTTCTGGTAAGAATTTTGAGGACGAAAATCCCTAATGGGGAGAATTATAACAGCCCGATTCTGTGCCTAGTCGGAATAGTGGTTTTGAGACCACAAATCTAACGAGGGAAAATATTATTATCATTATATTTTTATGGTCTACAATTTTACGAAAAAATTTCGTGAAAGTTTCGTTCGAAAATTTCGACGTTTGGGCACTCAATTTAGTCAAAAGGACTAAATTGTAAAAAGTGCACAAGTTGAGTTCGACATGTTAGAGGTGTCCAATTGTTATGAAGTTTTAAATTGGAGGTCCTTATATGTAATTAGACCATTAGTTAATTGATGGACAAAAATGGGCATAGGATTAGTGAAATAGATTTTTTTAAGTAAAGGCATTTTAGTTATTTGGTAATAAAAAAGAATTAAAATAGGAAAAAGATGGAAAAATGATGTTCATCTTCATTAGTTGCTGCCAAATTTTGGAAGACACCATAGCTAGGGTTTCTTCACTTTCTCAAGCTCATAATCAGGAAAGACGAGAAGTCAACCTTAATCAGAGGAAAAGAGAAGATTGGGGATTAAATTCCAAAATCTTTACATTTTGTATCGAGGTAAGTTGTATGTAATTAATACATTGTTATAATTTTTTTATATTTCGTGACAATATATGTGAAAGGGTTGGATATGAAATAGTTATGTTAAAGTTAGAAATTTGAAATTGATAGTTGATTTGTTTAAAATCAGCTTGGTTTATGGATATACCGACTGCAAGTAATGGTTGAAGTGATTTAAATCGAATTATTAAATTGGTTATGGAGTTGAGTGGAAGGATTGATTTTATAATGTGCTATGGAGAAATTGTAAATTATTGGAAAGTAAGAATCTTTGTGGAACTGTCAGAATGGTAAAGATTTGAATAAGGTATTGATGAACACGTGTATAGTACTGTGTGAAGGCTACTACGTGTATTGATCAATAATAGTCACATGTGTAGTACTAAGTGAAGGCTACAATGTGTACCGAGAAGCTTTCGTCACATGTGTAGTACTGTGTGAAGGCTACTACGTGAATCGATAAATGATGGTCACATGTGTAGTACTAAGTGAAGGCTACTATGTGTACCGAAAAGCTTTGGTCACGTGTGTAGTACTATGTGAAGGGTACTGCGTGAACCGTAAAACTTGATCACGTGTGTAGTACTATGTGAAGGCTACTACGTGAATCGTAAAACTTGATCACGTGTGTAGTACTATGTGAAGGCTACTACGTGTATCGAATGATAAAAGTAACATGGGTAGTACTTTTTGAAAAACCCCAAATATTTGTTGTTATACCGACATGTTCAATGAGATATGAGCATGTGATTGGAACGTGATAAGTTGCGAAAGAGTGGCTGAAGTGATGAAGTCTTGTATTTTGTTATAAAATAAATGGTTATAGTGCTATGTGAATGTGGGATGTTGGAATAGAATAGATTTGGACAGTGAGAATTATGTTTGTTTTAAAAATCACGAAAAATTATATAAATTGAGTTAATGGTTGAATAAGACATGAAATTAAAACTTAATGAGTCTATTTTCACATAAAATAGAAAGAATGGCTAAAGGAGTTATATATTTTGAGATATTGGAATTTTAGTGAGACAAGGTCTGAATGATTTTGAAATTCTCTATTCTGACTTTGAAAAATCACTAAAAATTTTACAAAAATAATTATGTCTTAGAATTTACATTCTGAAATTTATTATTGAATCTATTTTCAAAATAAATAAGTGGAAACATCATTTGAACTCTGTACTAATAGATAACTGACTTTCAGTGAAGAGAGTCAGAAGTGTCAAGTAGTGAAACAAGGGAATCTTGAGAGAATAAATTGTACTAATTTCCTAAACCAAAAATTCTAAAAATTTTATGGTAAGAAGGTATATGAGTCTAGTTTCAGGGAAAATTTATAGATCTTAATTTGGAGTTTTGTAGCTCCAGAAAAAAATAATTTAGTGACTGTGACATAGAGAAACAGTTTGCTGGAAATTAAATAGATAATGGATTTATGTGTGATAAAAATTATATTATATATGGTATCATGCTAGAAATTTATTTATCAATTACATGTATACTTAATAAGCTATAAGCTTACTCTTCTTTATTTTTTCTTTTTTTATAGTGATATTAATCAGCTTTGGAATTGGACAGGGTCAGAATATCATCCACACTATCATCATCATCTTTTGGGTATTTTGCAACCAATACTTTGAAAAGTGGCATGTATAGATGACTTAATGTAATGTGGTATAAATTTATATATATGTATAAAATATTGTTTGGTTTAAAATGTTGGTGTATATTAATTGATAAATTGTTTCCTTAAACTATTTACAAAGTAATTAGAATGTTGTGGATGGATAAATTGTGTCTGAACATATCATTGTATTTGGTTGAAATATTGAAGTTTTTTGAAATTGTGTTTCGAGAATTTGTAAGAGGAATTGAATGTTTATGAAAAGAAATTATGTCAACATTTTTGTAAAAAAATATTTCAGATCATTTGATAACATTTCTTACTTTGTTTCGATGATGAATACGGGTAAAAGGTGTTACACACCAAGTCTGTTTGTTTCGATGATGAATACAGGTAAGAGGTGTTACACACCAAGTCTGTTTGAAGTAGTTTCCTGTGTGTACTGTGGGGAAGGTAATTCTTTTTAGAATTGTCCATTAAATCCTGAGTTAGTGTACTATGTGGGGAACCAATATCAAAATAGGAGTGGACAAGGACCCTAGTCCAACTTCTATAATCCTTCATGGCATAATCATCCTAACTTTTCTTGGAGCAACCAAGGAAATGGACTGAACAACAACTTATTGTAGCAAAGACCCAACCAATCTCACGGGTTTAATCAGCAAGCTCTAAAACCACCTCAAGCTGAGGCATCAAATAGTTTGGAGAAATTGTTGAAAGCGTACATGGCAAAGAATGACGCTTTGATCCAAAGCCAAGCAGCAACACTGAAAAATTTAGAAAACCAAATGGGTCAGTTAGCTACGGAGCTACGTAATAGACTGCAAGGAACCTTTCTGAGTGATACTTTAAATCCAAGAAATTTGGGTAAAGAACATATCAAGGTAGTGGCATTGCGAAGTGGAAAAATTCTAAAACCCCGATTGATTGATGTCGAACATAAGCCCGTTGAGAAGAATCAACCAGCTGTTGAAGTACGTACACCAAAGGAATCAGAATCTTCAATGCCTGACAAGGTAAACCCTGACTTAGTGAATTTAGATATTTTAACATCTTCTTTGGATGCAGATTTACCCACTTAGAAAAGTTTTCTGGTTCAATCGAAAGTTCCATACCTCCATATCTGTAAAGATTGCAGCAAAACAAGCAGAAACATGAGGTACAATTCAAGAAGTTTTTGGATGTTCTAAAGCAGTTACACATCATTATTCCGTTGGTGGAGGCTTTAGAACAAATGCCAAATTATGTGAAGTTTATGAAGGATATACTGTCCAAGGAGAAATGACTAGGTGAGTATGAGACTATTGGCTTGACAAAGGAGTGTAGTGCGTTCCTACAGAACAAATTCCCACTGAAATTGAAAGACCCAGGAAGCTTTACTATACCCTGTAACATTGATGAATCTTACTTTGGTAAAACTTTGTGTGACTTAGGAGCTAGTATCAACTTGATGCCTAAGTTTATTTTTAAGATGCTAGGGATGGTGAAGTAAGACCTACAACTGTGACGCTTCAGCTAGCGGATCGATCTTTAGCATATCCCAAAGGAAAGATCGAAGATGTTTTGGTAAGAGTCAGTAAATTTATTTTTCCTGCTGATTTCACTGTCTTAGATTTTGAAGTAGACAAGAAAGTGTCGATCATCCTTGGGAGACCTTTCTTAGCCACGAGAAGAACATTAATTGATGTGCAAAAAGGAGAACTCACCATGCGAGTTTAAAATGATCAGGTAACCTTTAACATTATTAAAGCGATGAAATTTTCCAAGCCGGCAGAGGAGTGCTCAGTTATGGAAGAGATAGAAACCTTGGTTTCTATAGAAAGCAATTTTGAAGAAGATCCATTGGAGAAAGCCTTAGATCTTGACCCTTTGGAAGATGAAGAAGGTGAAGAAAACATTGCTTTCATGGAAGCCAATCCAGGAAATTTTATTCAATCCACATGGTTTGAACCGTTGGAGTTGGAAGTCAGAGAATTTGTGCAACCCAAGTTGTCAATTGAAAAACCACCTAAACTCGAACTAAAGGTCCTTCCTTCCAATTTGAAATACATTTATTTAGGTGATTGTTCTACTTTGTCTGTGATTATTTCAGTGGAACTGGCGAAATATCAAGAGGAGCAACTAATTGCTGTTCTAAAGAAATTTAAGAAAGAAATTGGTTGGACCATAGCTGATATTCAAGGTATAAGCCCTTCTTTTTATATGCATAAAATCTTTTTAGAAGAAGTGAAAGAGCTCGAATTGATGGGCAAAAGAGGCTCAATCCTATTATGAAGGAAGTTGTGAGAAAAGATGTGATCAAATGGTTGATGCAAGAATCATCTATCCTATTTCAGATAGTTTGTGGGTAAGTCCGGTGCAGTGTGTACAGAAGAAAGGTGGAATCACGATTGTTTAAAATGAGCGTAACGAGTTAATTCCAACAAGAACTATTACCAGTTGGAGAATTTGTATTGATTACAGAAAGTTGAACAAAGCCACTAGGAAGGACCATTTTCCGTTGCCTTTTATGGATCAGATGTTAGATCGACTAGTGGGTAATGAATTCTATTGTTTTTTCGATGGCTATTCAGGATATAACCAAATAGTTGTAGCCCCAGAGGACCAACATAAAACAACCTTTACTTGTCTATACGGTACGTTTACTTTTAGACAAATGCTTTTTGGTTTATGCAATGCACCTACAACTTTTCAATGATGCATGATGGCAATATTTATTGATATGGTTGAAAATTTTGTTAAGGTTTTCATGAATGATTTTTCTGTTTTTGGAACACTTATTATATCTATTTGAGTAATTTGGCTAAGGTACTAAAGAGATGCGAAGAGACGAATCTTGTCCTTAATTAGGAAAAATACCATTTTATGGTCAAGGAAGGGATTGTCTTAGGTCATAAAATCTCAAAAAAAGGAATTGAGGTCGACAAAAAAAAGGTGGACGTAATTGAAAGATTACCGGCCCCAACGAATGTGAAAGGAATTAGAAGTTTCTTAGGCCATGCCAGTTTTTATCGAAGGTTTATCAAAGATTTCTCAAAAATTTCTAAATTATTGTGTTTGTTGATAGAGAAAGATACAGTGTTTGATTTCAACAAAGCATGCTTGGAAGCTTTGAAAAGCTAAAGAAGCGGTTAATCTCAACCCTCATAATCATTACACCTGATTGGAACTAACCTTTTGAGTTGATGTGTGATGCAAGTGATTATGTCGTTGGAGTTGTGATGGGTTAAAGAAGAAATAAAGTGTTTCACCTTATTTACTATGCAAGTAGAATATTGACGGGGAGCCCAATGCAATTATACAGTAACCGAAAAGGAACTCTTCGCTATAGTTTTTTGCTTTTGACAAATTTCACTAATATCTTATAGGTACCAAAGTTACAACATTTACTGACCATGCGGCCATTAAATACTTGCTCATGAAGAAAGATACAAAACCAAGGCTAATTTGTTGGATGCTTTTACTCCAAGAACTTGACCTTGAGATCCAAGACAGAAAAGGTGTCAAATTAAATAGCTGATCATCTGTCAAGGTTGGAGCAAGATAAGGTAACTCAGTCATGTGTGCCTATCAACGAGAATTTCCCAGATGAACACTTATTTGAGGTAAATCGAATTCATGAAATACCCTGGTTTGTTGATTTTGCCAATTATCTTGCATGTGGAATAATTCCTATAGAAATGACATACTAAGAAAGGAAAAGATTCCTTCATGATAGTTGATATTATCTTTAGGAGGATCTGTTTTTGTTTAAACAATGTGTAGATAATATAACCCTAAAGTGTGTAGATGAAAGCGAGATTGCTGAGATATTGTATCATTGCCATTCATCTCCAAGCGGGGGACACTTTGGTGGTTCACGTACTGCAACAAAGATTTTGCAAGCAGGTTTCTTTTGGCTTGCACTATTTAAAGATACTTATGCTTATGTGAAGAATTGTGATAAATGCCAAAGGACTGGGAACATATCAAGGAGGAATGAGATGCCCTTGACAAACATTTTGGAGATTGAATTATTCGATGTATGGGGAATTGACTTCTTAGGCCTGTTTCCATCTTCGTATGGGAAAAAATACATCTTAGTTGCCATGGACTATGTATCCAAGTGGGTTAAAGCTAAAGCATACCCTACAAATGATGCTAAGGTAGTCATGTGATTCCTATATAAGCATGTGTTTACACGATTTAGGACACCAAGAGCTGTTATTAGTGATGAAGGTTCTCACTTTGTGAACAAATGGCTTAAGTGGTTGCTTAACAAATATGATGTGAAGCACAAGATTGCTACTGCTTATCACCCCAAGTCTAATAGGCAAGTGGAAAGAGTGAATTGCAAATCAAAGGTATCCTTGAAAAGGTAGTACGCCCTAGTATAAAAGATTGGTCTCGATGGCTAGATGATGCATTATGGACCTATTGAACAGCATTTTAGACTCTGTTAGGAATGACTCCTTATCGGTTAGTCTTTGGAGAAGCATGTCATTTGCCATTAGAGTTGGATAATAAACATCACTGGACTTTGAAATAGTTGAAGTTTGATCTTAAGCAAGCCGATGAGAGAAGGATGTTACAACTTGATGAGTTGGAAGAGCTGATGTTGTTTTCCTATAAGAATCCCAAAATGTGTAAAGAAAGATCAAAGAGATGGCATGATAGTTATATACAACCTCGTGAGTTTAAAGAGGGTCAGAAGGTTTTGTTGTTTAATTCAAGGTTAAAGTTATTTCTTGGGAAGCTTAAATCCCGATGGAAAGGACCTTATACCATCTACTGAGTTTAACCTTATGAAGCTATTGAATTATACAACAATTACAGAGGTACATTTAAAGTTAATGGTCAACGTCTCTAACACTACTGGGATGGTGAAGTTGAGCGAGTTGAATCCTCGCTCAAATTAACAGACCTTTAATTTTTCATGAACTCATTTTGTAAATAAATAAATAATTAGAACATATTTTCTTAACTTATTACATTTAATTAATTCTATCTAAGGAGATTGGAACATAAGCGGGATTACTGTGACCCCTCCAACCTTTACTAGGAATTAAATTAATGTAATTTTTTAAGAAGAAATTTTCTAATTACGGGTCCGTTTGTTTGCTTGTATTTTGTTTTTTAGAAAATATTTTCATCATTTTCCTCTGTTTGTTTGGTGGAAACTAAATTCCCACTGTAAAGCTTTTCCAAAACACGGGAAAATGACGCCTTCTTCTTCCCTTTCCTCTTGCCCTTCCCCTTCCCCTTCCCCTTGGGTTGCAAATTAGTCCTTCAATAGAAGCTGCTTCTGCTGCTGATTCCAACTTCTTGGATTTCAATTATAACGCTAACACCAACAGAGTTTCCTCCTCCTCTTCCTCTTCTTCTTCACCTCAGCATGTGTCTCATCGATTCTGGGTATCACTTCATTTTTTCTGTTTCTTTGAGTTTACTTCTTTTTTCCTTGAATTATTGGTTAGTAAAGGGTTTTATGCTTTATGGTTGATGACTAAATTTATTTTAATATTATTTTCTGTGTTAATTATGTGTGAATTTACATATGTGAAAGTTTCGTGAATTTATTTTATTATTTGTGTGCTTAATTTGAGAAAAGAACTTAATCGCGTAAAATGAAAATTTGATGGTTAAATAAGAAAATGCCTAATTGTTGTTGTATTTATAATTTGGAGGCTTTATGTTGTAATTTAGCTAATAATAATAGGTAATGGACGACATATTAATAATATATGGTTTTATATATTAAAATAAAAATTTAAAATAATAATAACATATTATAATGTTATAATAAAACAAACATAAATTAAAGAAAGCCATTATCATCTTTTATTTTTATTTCTCTTAGCCGAATGTAAAAGAATAGAAAAAGAAAAGAACAAACTAGGTATTCAGCCTTTGTTCAAGCAAATTGAGGTATGTTTCGGTTTCAGTTTTTGATAATTTTTACATTTTTGAGATCATTGTTAAGTTATCTTCAAAGCCCATGTTTAAAATTTTCAAATTTATGATGATTTTGTGTTTTGCCATTGATGATAGCTTGTGATTTTTTGTTGTTTGATGATGAAATATTAAAGATATGTGAAGGATTAACATGTTTTGTCTTGGGTTTTTGATGAATTTGAGTAATTTGGACTAAATTATGAAAATAATACTTTGAAGGACTAAAATGTGAAAAAAATGAAATATGTGGACTTGTATGGAGCTTGTGAATATTTGGTCTACGCATAGTATATGCAAATTTTGTGCATTTTGTGTTTTATGTAATAAGGACTAAATTGCAAAAAGTATGAAATGTCAGGGGAAAAATGGTAATTTTCCCATTTATGTGTTGTTGGATTAAATTGAATGAATGTGTCTTTAAGTTACTTAAATTTGAATTTATTTAGATCAAGAACAGAAGAAAACAAAATTAGATCGGGGGAAATCAAAAGTTGAGGAATAGACGATTTAACCGTTCGACAACATTCGAGGTAAGTCTATAAGCATATAAATGTCGTTAAATTTGATAATATATAAATGTTACATGATGAATGGAATTTTTGTGAATATATTTGTGTATGGCTGAATGTGCATTGAGCAAAAGAGCTATATTTCGAGTTTGATCCGATTGAGATTCAATGTCCGAAAGTCCCGTACGAACCCTAGGAATAGATAGGATACATATGTCATGACATAGGATTTTTGATATATGTTATCATGTAAGACCACGTCTGGGGCATTGACATCGACTTGTGTTACGTTTAAGACCATGTCTGGGACATTAGCATCGTATTTGTTACGTGTAAGAACCTGTCTCGGATAGTGGCGTAGATATGTGATTACATGTAAGACCACGTCCGGGATGTTGGCATTGTATGAGCTTCTGACTATCCGCGTATCCTTTTTAATTCTGTATAGTTCAACGGGCAATGTTAAGTGAATACCAAATGTGAAATGCAATTAAAAGGCTCAGGCATGTACTTATACCAAGTTGTCAAAATAAGGTAAGTCGGTTGTTGAATTGATTGTATAAATGCTAAAGTTATAAATGTGAACTATGTGTATGCATATGTGATTGGGTATATTTGGCCAAATGTGGTATATGTGATTTTAATAGTGAGATTTGAATAAGTTCATGTGTATTTGTATAATTAGCCATATGGTATGTGTATGAGAGATTTAAATGATAACCTTGTACTTGAAGAACATGTATATTCGGTTTTGTCAACTTAATGTTAATATATAATAGTTGATATATATATTTTTGCTTATGACTTACAAAGCTTGAATAGCTTATTGTGTGTGTTCTTGTTTACCTCTGTTTTATATATTTTAAAGTCGTTACGAGCTCGGGGATTGTCAGTAAAGTCATCACAGTATCGACTGTTTCTTTCGGTATTTTACTAAGTTGAATTTGGGCTTATGGCTTGTATAGCATAGTTGAAGTAGCTGATTTTGGGACTTGTATATATATAGCCATGCGGAAATTGCTTGTATTTGATCATTAGGACTAGGCTTAGTTTTTATGAGTTCTTGATCAAGTGCTTTATGTGTTTGGTTTTAGCAATTTAGCCTTGGATTATTATATGTGAAACATGGTTGCTATGTTTATGTTTGTGTGTATGATCTCGGTCAAGGTGAGTTTATGTGTAATTTAGTGGATATGCTTTGCTAATGAGTGCTTGAAATAAGTCATGGTTTATGGTAGGTATAAGTCTTGATGTGTGGATTTGAAAATATAAGTGAGATGCTAAGTCATTAGTTAGGTTATATGATATGTAATAATTTGTGCATGTTCGACCTTATGGGTTGCTACAAAATTGGTTATAATGTGCTTGTGTATTCGAATATGTGATGAATTAAAATAGCTAAATAAATAAGTTTGGTATAAGATTTAAATTGTATATGTGGTTAGTTTAGGAATTGTTTTTTAATGGCATATAGATGAAATGAAGTTGATGTGGTTTATTAACGTTTGAGGTTTAGTTTCGTTGATAATGCAAGTGTATTCGTATATATGAATAAGGTGTTGGAACTATAAAGATAAGCATGATATTTGGTTTACAGTATATTAATCTAAATATATATTATGTATTGAATGTTATATAGAATGACCGAATAAGAAAAAATTCAACATTTTAATGTGAATAAAATTTTGGGACATACTAAAGCATATAAAAAATTGGCATGTGAACTATGAATAATTGTTGTTGTTATTTGTGCTTAAAATGACTTAAGATATCAAGGTCATATGCGCATGGTTTTGGTGATTAGGAAAGAAGTAAGTTTAGTTTTAAATCATGCTAGGTTAATTGAAATCAATGATGCATAAATGAGTGATACCTAAATTGAGTTATGATTCATTTTGTTTGGATATGAATGCGTATCATGTTTGTTAATAACCATTAATATATTCGGCCATATTGTATGATAACCAAAATTTCATTTTGTGTGGTTAATAATTGATTTTAATATGTGACCATGCTTAGATTATAAAATGAGATGTTTGATAATTAGCTTATGATAAATAGTTATTATATGTTTGGTATATGATGTGTAATGACATATATATATCTAAATAATTTTTAAAATATGCCAATGAAAGTAATATAGTAGATTTAAGTTCAAAAGTGATTAAGATAAGTGTTCTGATGAGTTTTAAATGACTAAACTGGATTTGTAATAAATGTCTGGTCTGAACTGTGCTATGTTCGATAATGCCTCGTAACCTTAATTCTGCGACGGATATGGGTTAGGGGTGTTACAGGGAGAGTCTGTGTACCGAAGGATAATGATTTGAGATAGTCTATACTGCGAGAGGCGCAGAGTAGTCCTTATGCTATGCATCCTGACAGGAATAAAATTTATCGTGACCTTCGTGAGTTATATTGGTGGCCCGGTCTTAAGCGTGAAGTTATTGATTTTGTGGGTAAGTGTTTAACTTGTCAGCAAGTGAAGGCTGAACATCAGCTACCTTTAAGGTTGCTTCAGCCAGTTAAAATTCCACTTTGGAAGTGGGAGAGAGCAACCATGGATTTTGTGAGTGGGCTGCCCTTAACTAAGAAGGATTCGGTATGGGTCATTGTAGATCGATTGACTAAATCTGCCCATTTCATACTAGTCCGTACTGATTACTCTTTGCAGAAGTTCACTAAACTGTATGTGGCGAAAATTGTAAGATTGTATGGGGTACCGACTTCTATTATATCAGATAGAGATCCTTGCTTCACGTCTCGATTCTGGAAGAAGTTACACCAGGCTTTACGTATGAGACTGGACTTTAGTACCGCGTTTCATCCCCAGACAGATGGTCAGTCAGAGAGGGTGATTCTAATACTGGAGGATATGTTAAGGTGTTGTGTAATGGATTTCCAAGGCAACTAGGAAGATTATTTGTCGCTGGTAGAGTTTGCATATAATAATAGCTACCAGTCCAGTATTCAAATGGCACCGTACAAAGCGTTATATGGTCGTAGGTGTGGTATTCCTACCTGTTGGACTGAGTTGGGCGAGCGTCGAGTTCTGGGACCAAAGTTTGTTTCTGATACCGATGAGAAGGTAAAACTGATTCAAAACCGATTGAAGGAAGTATCTGATAGGCAGAAGTCTTACGCGGATCTTAAACGCCGAGAGATTGAGTATTCTGTGGGGGACTACGTATTTCTCAAGGTCTCCCCTTGGAAAAAGTTACTAAGGTTTGGGCGGAAGGGTAAGCATAGCCCTAGGTTCATTGGGCCTTACCGTATACTGAAGCGTGTGGGACCGGTCACATATCAACTTTAGTTGCCTTTAGAATTAGACCAGATTCACGATGTGTTCCACGTCTCCATGCTGAGGCGTTATCGCTCTGGTCCCACACATATAGTACCAGTCGAGGAGATTGAGGTTAGGCCAGATCTGACCTTCAAGGAGGAGCAAGTGCAGATATTGGATCGTTAGGTTAAAGTACCGAGAAAGAAATTTCGTTAAAGGGGGTAGAGTTGTAACACCCCAGAAATTTAAGCCTTTAATTTTTGCATGATTTGGCACTGATTGCTTGTTTGCTTTAATGGCTAAGTGATTTGGGTGTATATAGGAGTGTTTGGGGAGCTTGGGTTCAAGTCTTGGCTTCTACAGAATTTTTAGTTTTGCTCTTAAATGAATCTGGATATTTTCATATAGACCTTATAAATAATAGTGCTTGTTTTATGACACAAAATAACTTGTGGTCTAGTGGTAAGGTGGAGTGTTCTGTAACTGGGAGGTCTGAGGTTCAAGTCCTGGGTTGTGCAATGGGGTATTTATTTTGCTGCTTGAGCTAGGTAGGCAGTGGAGTTGGACTGAAACACAGCTAAGGGGAGTTTGAATGGAATTTGAATAGAGTTGTTGGAGGAGTTGAAGAGAAATCGGTGGAGTGATTCAAGGAGGGATAAGGGGAGAGATATGAAGAGAAAATCAAGGAGTTGTTGAGAGGGAGTGTTGTGTCGAATTCGGGACTTTGGTACTCAAGAAATTTGGCTAGAGGGGTATACTGTATATTTTCGGTTTTGCTTCAAATTTGCTCTTCCCTCTGTTGCTTGAAGGCCAAAAGTGATAAGGGTTCTGTTTCACCTCATTCGTTTTCTTTCGATAGCCATTCTTTAGCCGATCTCTGCCTCCTACAAATTGCCTCTTCACATTTATTTTCTCAACTAATTCTACCATTGGCCGAATACACTTTCTTTTCCCCCCTCCTCTTTGATTGCCGAATACACCTTCCCCTTCTGTCCTTTTTGAACCTATCTTATCTACCGTTCCTTGTCCTGCTTCACTGCTGCCGATTTGCTCTTCTAGCTTTCCCTTTTTTTCATCTTTCCCTTTTATTTTCTAGTTGTCGAATCTTTCGTTTCTCGCGTTATTGGTAAGGGTAATAGTATAGTTTTTCCTTATTACCTGTTGATTAAATGCTTACCCAATTTCGATTGGTGCCTAGGAACTTTTCAAAGGGTTGAAGGGTTGTGATTACGTTTGGATAGGCGAACTTCTCTCTTCGCTCGATCAAAAGTTGTGGTAAGTAACAATTTTGATAACTTGTGTTTATTTCATTGTTTAACTGCGTTGGTGAATAATTAGAGATTACTGGTTAAGTGTAGGTTTCAAAAGCGTAGGAGGTTTTCTCAGCAAATAGAATCCAGGTGTGTATTCCCACCCCATAACTGCAAATCGACAAAAGCTGAAAACAATGGCGTTTGAGGCCATATGAGCGTACAAACACTCGCGTGGTAATTTGAGCTCACGAAGCCTGGTGTTGGACTATAGAGGCCTCTAGGAGCACTTTCATGGGCTTAGGCTGTAACGGGCCACGTAAGGTCGAAATGGGCTATGTGGGCTCGTGGGCCCCACACAGATGAAATCCACGAATGGTGGCAAATATTGGACTAGGCGTTATAGATCCCATAGTCGTGGCGAATTCTAAGTTGAATGGGCCGCACGAACATGTGGACCCACTTGGGCCGAGTAATGGGCCTTGAGCCCATTTACACTATTTTAACCATTTAGGTTACCTAAGTCGCTCAAGGTGACTACAGACCTTTCGAGAGGTCAATGAATGACCGAAATACACCAATAGTGTAAAATGATCGAAATACCCCTATAGGATAAAATGACGAAAACACCCCTAAGAGATGAAATGACTAATATGGCCTTATGTTATGTATAACTGACTTGCTCAATGATATGTATGACTATGATTGAGTATGACATTCTGCATACATGTATGGTTTTTGACATAACATACTTCATGGGTTGGGAAACTGTTATAGAGGTAGTATACTGTTATTAGCATCTTTGCTGCGATACTATTACTGGTAGCTTTGCTGCGATATTGGTGTGTTGGCTAGGTCGGTCGATTTTATCCCCACATGGTGTTTTGGTGGTACATAGAGGTGTGTTGGCTGGATTGGGATGGGTTGCATTATTGCACTGTACTGATACTATATTGGGCTAAGGCCTACACTGTACTGTTACAGAATAGGGCTCAGGCCCAGGTAAACTTTTTGGCTAGATGATTTGTGAAATAATAATTAAGAGGTTTTTAAACTTAGAAACGAATTTTTACCAAGAAGACCAATTTTTGAAAGACACTTCAATGTGACATGTCAGATTGAACCATAACGTCTAAGCCGGGTTTAGGGTGTTACATACCAATTGGGAAAACTAGTTTAGTTTAAGTATCATTTTGTTGATTAAGCCTAATTAGGTAGAAAGAAAATAAAGATAAACCAAATCCATAGTTTCCTATAAGGGATAGTAAAAAATTAATTAAATAAATTAAAAAGATTTAGAGGGAGGTGAGAAAATTGAAGGTAAAGGACATATATTTTTTATTATAACTTAATGATGCAACAACACTCAAGAAAAAGCAGATTTTAAATATGTGCAATATGATTTCTTGTTATACCACCCATTCTAGTTGTTTGCATAATAATTATTTCATAGTTTTTTAAATTTTAGGGCAATGCTGGGAAGGAAAGAGTGTTTGAGGTTGTTAGTGTGAGATGTAGTGCTATAAGTATCTCGCTCATATAGGTTTAGTTGCCTTTACCTTGCAACGACCCAATTTTGTCAACTATCACGTTACTAAGATTGAGCCTTGTATGCATAACACATGGAACTTCTGCAATATTCCTTGTCAAAGATACGTGTTGGGTCTTACCTTACATTGTTTACAAGTGGGACCTTGCCTAATCATCTCTATCCTATCGCTACCTATTTAGAGTTTTATAGTGCTCTCCAAGTGGTGGGACTTGCACCATACACGTGTCAAGACGCAAGGCTAAGAGAGGGTCACTTGCAACTATAAATACTCACCCTTGGGTTGGGACAAGTTTATGTCCCTCTGTCACACCTTCTCCACCAAAATGACATGATACCTTTGTCTATGGCTCTGTGCAAGTCCTCCACCATGTCGATCATCTCCATCTCCTTCTTCCCTTACTTGTCATCAACAATTAGTGTTGTGACCATAGACATCATGACTTTTCTTGGTGAGAATATCCTGACAATATGTTAATGGATGTCCATGCTCATTCTGTTGGTTAGACTAGCAACCCACAATAAGGTGTCATAAGACCAAAGAAGAAAGTAACTGTGAAGAAAAAATGATTTTTACGACTAAATTGATTGGAAATTAAAGCTTAGGGACTAAATCATGTTTTTTCATTTCTCAAGAATGGTACAAATGCAAATTTTTGTATCAATATTTAATGATCATGGATGATAAATAAAAGTTATGGAAAATTTTAGATGTTAAGTGCCTTGAATGGAATAAAGAAAGGTTATTAGATAAAAAAGGGAATAAAATGTAATTTTTTCATATAAGGGGCATTTTGGACATTTTACATAAAATGTAAAATGAAAATATTATATTTTGAGATATTAAGTTATTAGGAATAATTTGGAGTCATTGGAATGGATTTTAACACGAGGATGAAATGTGGACCACACATTTGAGTAATTTTGATTTGTTGAATTTGACCCCATTTTATGTGGTAAATAAAGGAGAAAAAATGTGATATTTTTTTATCCTTTCTCTCCCTTTTTTTCTAGTTGCAATGTGAGAGGGAGGAGAACCTCTACAATGCAACACATGCATACTTACCGTCTTTTGAACACTTTCACTCCACATCTTTGTATCACTAACACAACATCATTCTTGTCATTTGACATATTTAATATACCCACAATACGATACAATTCACAATATTGCATCATAACAATTAATTCATATTATTCACATATTCGCATAATTTGCCAAAAGTAAAACAAGGAAAATAGAAAGCTTACACTCAGAACATAGGATAGAGGTTTAGGCTATTCCTAAGCTCCTAATAAATACTAAGAATCATGTTTACAAGTAGCAATTCCAAACACTCACCAATTATACTTTCACGAAAAAGTCGAAAGCTTAAACTAGCTTTTCCTTGTCTTTCGCCTTGCATGTAGAGGGTTCTAATGGTTTTGATGCTTCAAACATATTAACCATAAAATATACACAATCAAAATTTAGCCAAAGACTCACTTAAACCAACCAAAAATGCAAGCCTAAGCTATATTCCTCAAGAAATTGAAATTTCGACTAACAAACTTGAAACTCAAATATCTCGGTCTATACCTAATCTTTTTGCCTAAAACAAATTCCGTTCTTCAAATTATTTACCTATGACTAATTCTCAACCTTTAAACTACTCAATACTATGCGCTTTAAGGTATCAAAAATTTCAACATGTTTATGGTAATTTTCATGGCTAAATTTATAACTTAATAGATGATAGAAATAAAAAAGAATTAGGATTTGGAGTTCAAAATTGATTGAAATAGCAAGAGAGAACAAGGGACAAGCATAAAATTTGGAGTTATTTTTACGTGAAATAACTTGGAGAATGGAGGTTATTTAGCTTAGATTTTAAAATATGGTTAAATTACTTCATAAGAACTTTCAATTTTGACTCTCTTACAAATCAGTCCTATTTTCAAAATTAAAGGTATTTAAAACTTATTTTTAGAAATTGATTTAATTTTCTAAAACCATAATTAAAAACATTATCGGTATGCCATGTCACAGAATTTGAACACTCTAAGGAAAAAATTCCTAAAATATCCTTAAAACTCCTAGGCCTTATTTTAGGGTGTGACAATTCTCCCCACTAAAACGAATTTCGCCCTCAAAATTCCCTACTAACACATCACTTGCTTAATCACAAGATATGTTATTTCTACTTTTAAACTAACTATCACACTTTTGATTTGCACTCTGATTCTTATTCTCTCTAACTTCCTACCACTTTCTTTAATGATTCTATTCACTACCACGAACTATTCTACGATAATTTTGCCAACGATTCCCTCTATTCACTATGATGCTCTCATCTATAAAACTCATAACTTTTTTTTCTTAAATCAATAGTCCTTAACAGAAATCTCTACTTATTAGCTGAATTACTTAAAATTTATGAAGGCATAGAACCTAATTCTACAAACGAAAATAAAGGAATTGATTACAAGACAAAAATGTCTGCAATCTCGTCGATCAAATCTTGAACCTGTTGTATCATAATGGCATAAACCCAAGCTGGACCTCCAGACTCAACTTGAGTAGCAACAATATGAGCCACAATCTGTTGCCTAACCAGTCTTCTATTACCTTTACCGCAACCACGACCTCTAGCAGGCACAGAAGCAAGTGCCGAACTCTAAGTCTGCGAAACCTCAATTCTATTTGGCCAATCCCTAAGAAAATCTTCATTCGAATAGCATTTAAAAAATCTACCTATCAACTAATGACACTCACCATAATGCTATGCTTACAATACAGACAAAACGACCATCCAGAACCACCCATCAAACCACCAATACTAACTACAACATTATCTTGCTGCTTAGACTGACTTGGTCGAATCTCATGTCGTGCACTCCTATCAGAACCCTAAGTATTATGCCTTCTCTTAGGCGGTCGATCAGATACACCATCGAAAGTTCTCTTATCAGTTTCAGTAACTACAGAATGAGGTGGTTCAAAGTCTCCTCAACAACTTTGGCTTTCTCAATTAACTCATCTAACATCTCCACATTTTGAGCTACCAAGTAAACCTGAATCTTACAATTACGAAACCTTTTACAATAGTCCCTCTCAAAAAGACCCATCTTAGGTGCATACTAACTAAGTCACATGAACTCTGACTCATAATCAACTGCTATTAGATTACCTTTAACAAGATCTAGAAATTCTTGCGTATGAGCTTCGATGTACTGCTCGCCAATAAACTTCCTCCTAATCGTATTCCACCAACATTGATCCTCATTGTTAAGTAAGGACACTACATAACCCAACTTTTCCTCGTCAGAATAGGACATCTATTCGAGGATCCTTGTATCTCCTTCCAACCAGTACTCAGCTCTGGTCAGATCAGTCCCTTTAAGCCCGAAAAACTGTTTACCACCCAATATCTGAAGACGTTTGAGCGGAACCCATGGTTCACAGGTGTAGGATTCATTGGTGCAAGACCAGGGTTAGCATCAGCAATCCACTAAAAATGCTCCAATTATCGCTTCTATCAGAGGGCCTACACCTTCATCAGGTATATTCACTCTACGTGGTGGTTTAGGAGGTGCGAAAGGTGTACCATCCTCTTGAGCACTAGCTCTAACATTAACACTTCTAGGGGGCATATCTAATAATCTAGCATACACAGAAACAAATAAACAAACGGTGTGAGTTGCGAGGAGATGATCCAAGTCTCATTCTTGCAAGCAAACTTTAGGATTAAAGGCAATGTGTTCCCGTTCCTACCCCTCATGCAATTGAATCAAAGACATTTTAAACAATTCTATGCAATTTAATCAGAATTATGTCAACAATTTCAAGAAAACAGAGGGATTGAGACCCATGAGTTTTGGAACTCCAAACACACAATAGTTACCTAGGTTTGAAAGTTATTGAACCTAGAGCTCTGATACCACCAAATGTAACACACCATATCCGGCCTGATAGCCAAACCCGAATATCAAGGTGCCACACCACCATCTCCTATTAAATACAACAAGTAAAAGCTCATTCTCAACAAAATGTCTTCCATTTAAACATTCATACAGGTTTAGAGTCTATCTTAAGCTTTAGTTGTCGTCGTTACATGCTAACATACATCTAAAAAGCCTTAAAATAATGATTGAACATGCATATCGTCCATTTTAGAAAAATCTCAAAACATCAACGTAGGTATCGTACTAAAGACATGGTACTAATATTTTGCTCAAATACGTATCGATACCGCTTGGAAAATCAGTACCAAAATTGCTTATTATTTTTCACTTAAAAACCAAAATTTTAAAATTATCGGTACCCCTACCAAAGTATCAATATTTCTTCCCTGAGTATCGAGACTCGAGATAAGGTATCGATAACGAATCTCTATTTTATTTTCCTGCAAGTTTGAAAATACGAAGGTATCATTTTTAAAACACGAATATTGATACCTCTGCTCTAGACTCGAAAAGTACAGAATTTTTAAGCATGTAAGTCATTCCAACTCGTACTAGTTCAACATGCTATCAAATCATCATCAAATAAACATTAAAACGACCATAATAATAGTTTCAAACATCGAAAGCAGATTCAAGAAATAGTCAACATATTATGAAACAAATCCCAAAATCATAAGAGTAATTAAATCATGGAGACAACTCAAAATATCATATCCAATTCTAGCATAAAAATACCACATTTCCTTATTCCAAAACATTACCAAACAATAACGAAAATGGACTTGCTTGGATCACCCTTCGGAACCACACTGCTTACACGACACACAACTAATCTGCAAAGTTTATGAATGGAGTGGGTGAGCTTAACAAGCTAAGTGAATGCTCAGAGTAACCAGAATGTAACATAATATCAAAGGTCAATCTAGAGCATACTACAACACATTCACAACCATATTCCATTCGAGTCAGAATTACATGTTTATGCTTCATTATTCATTTAACAATAATTCATCAAGACTAAAAAATATAAACATGCTTAATAATCACAAGTTTAACTTATATATTCACAGGCATTCACAAGTTATATTAAAAGAACCCAATCTATAATTACATATGCAATTTACTATGAGAGCGACTAACGTTTCATGTAACTTAAATGAACTCATTTAAAATATTATCCACAATTAAAAGAATTGTCTCTTATCGTATTATCATAACATATAAGATCATATTTACACAATAAATATGCATAGCAACCACATCCTCATTTAGGCATACATCACATTACACATATAGACATTTTAAGATAATTTGGCACTTGAGGATATGAAACATAAAGTGAGCTCAATCATCACTTATCGGATACACAGATCTCCAACACCCCAAATTGACTCATAGAGTCAAACATG
Organism: Gossypium hirsutum; assembly: GCF_007990345.1. Lineage (NCBI taxonomy): Eukaryota > Viridiplantae > Streptophyta > Magnoliopsida > Malvales > Malvaceae > Gossypium > Gossypium hirsutum. Next base: position 37,050,939 of record NC_053446.1, on the reverse strand, counting down.
TCCCATTAGTGAAGTATAAAGCTAACACTCTCCAACACATCAAACATATCCCATTGAATGGAGCTTAACTCACATTCCCTTATCTCTCCAAAAGTGTCCCAGGGCCTCAATGCCTAAATCACGTAACTCATATATATGAATACTCACAATCCTATGGTATGCCAACTATATCCAACGGTTCCATAAGGTCACAAGGTCTAAATATCCACAATTACACAAGTTAATTACTGATTTAATACACACAATCTCTGTTCATATTCATCAATTCACATCACAAACTTGTACAAAATGCATGCTTATTGAATTCACATTTTATTACATTGAAAGTGTCACAATAATGTTCATTTATCCATCATATATCTGTCAACATATGAGTGCATTAAGATCAGTTTATCACATAGAAAAACCTGTTACATTAGTTTCATATTCCACAATGCAACACATACATACTTATCAGCTTTTGCACACTTTCAGTGCACATCTTTGTATCGCTAAACAACATCATTACTGTCATTCGACATATTTAATATACCTACAATACAATACAATTCACAATATTGCATCATAATAATCCATTCATAGTTATTCACAAATTCGCAAAATTTGCAAAAAAAACAAGGAAAATAGAAAGCTTACACTCAGAACTTAGGATAGAATTTTAGGCTATTCCTAAGCTCCCAATAAACACTAAGAATCATGTTTACATGTAGCAATTTCAAACACTCACTTATTACGCTTTCGCGGAAAAGCTAAAAGCTTAAGCTAGCTTTTCCTTGTCTTTCGCCTTGCTCGTAGAAGGTTCCAATGGTTTCGATGCTTCACACATATTAACCACACAATATACACAATCAAAATTTAAACAAAAACTCATTTAAACCAACCAAAAATGCAAGCCTAAGCTATATTCCTTAAGAATTGAAATTTCGACTAACAAACTTGAAACTCAAATATCTCGGTCTTTAATTAATATTTTTGCCTAAAACAAATTCTGTTCATCTATTATTTACTACATTTGATTCTCAACCTTTAAACTACTCAAAACTCCGCATTTTAAGGTATCAAAATTTTAACATGTTTATGGCAATTTTCGTGAAAATTCATTAAATCCTTAGAAATCCTTAACAAACTTTGAACTAAGTTTAGAAACCTCTTAGTCATGTCAAAAATAATTTAAAAACAATTTGAAACCACATTTTACTCAAATCCCAAAATTCACCATTAACGACCCAATTTTTGGCTTTTATTTAAAACATGCAATTTAATAGTTAATAATTAAGTTTTAAAGACTAGATAACATTAGAAACTGATAAGAACTCGAATCGTTATCTTTGATGATGAAAAATGGAGCGCTTGATCAAGAACCTGAAAAAACGCACAAGCTTGATAATGGAGGAAACTGTGGTGTTTTGGGTGCTTTTCTTGGTTTTTATAGAGGTTTTGATAACTTAAGAGAAGATAGATATCAATAACTGAATTATGGATTTTGGATTCAAAATTATTTGAAATAAAAAGAAATAAGGTACCGACTAAGCAAATTCTTCTGGGCTGTCTTTTACCGTGAAATCCAATTTCGGGTGTGACAAATATCATCCCAACTCCATGCAATGTGATATGGCATACAGAAATAGATATATCTCAATAGGCATTCTTAACAACCAATTAGTTTTTGTTAACAAAATAGTAGGCATGTGTTTTCTTTTCATGCTTGTTAGAACAGAGATAACGATATCCATGATTTATCATGATATCAGTTTTACCTAACAAAAATGTGTCATTGATCACATACATGAGTGTCAAACAACCATATAAATTCATCCTCATAAACAAGACATAAACATATTTGTGACATCTTGATTTAACATATCATAGTTACTTCTTGTAGAGATCCAATTAAGGGATTTGTAATCACTATGAACATTCAATGAATTCGATTAACAAATTTTGGAGCATATTGTATATATTAATCATAAATATTTAATGTAAATAAATAATTGGTACATATTTTATTTGTTTAAACCCACACCTCAAATACAAATCCGTCCACACCAACTCCAATTCCAACACTCCAAGGATATAGATTGGTCCTTTAATCCTTTGGATTCCAAAGTCAACACAAGCACCAAGTTTAGATCTGATATAAGTCTCATTTAGATCTCATATAAAATATAGTGAGAAAAAAAAGCTTAGTTAATTTTCCAAAACTAAACTCAATCTTCTTATATCAAGAATATGGATCTGAGTGACTAGGATAAAAAAGCTTCACCGAAAACATAGTATATAAATAAGATCTGCCCTAGTAATGAAAAAAGAAGATGGAATTGGGTAAATCAAACATCACTTACATTATACTTAAGATCGAAAGATCTACAATTCGATGGGAGCTCATAGAGATGAGGAATAGTGGCTAAAGAAACAAAATAAATAATAAAGAAATAGATTAATGAGAGGATGGAAAATATTTTTTCTCATTGAAAAAATAGATGTAAGTGAATAGTCTTCATTTACGGTTAAGGAGATGAAAAGTGGAAGAGAAATGGGAAAAAGATGGGAGACGACGGTGGTGTCAATGGCGTTCGATGGTGACAAGGAGAGGAAGAGATGGAGATATGGGGGTGAAATGGTGGTGGTTTGGTGTCATAGGTGGGCGATGGTGGTGATACAGTGGAAAAAAGTGGAAAAGTGGTGGCTAAAAGCGGAGGAGAGAAGTAAAATCAGAGAAAAGAATGAATGAGAAGAGAAAACAAAATATTTTTGTTTGTCAAGGTGCATTAGACGATAAGGTCAATAAGGAGGAAAAGGCAATGACTGACTTAAGGGGAAGAAAAGGAAGGTGGGACAAGGATAAAAAAAAAAGAAAAGAAGGTGGGGAGTATAAGAGAGGTGGAACTTGGGACCAAGGAGTAAACAAAATAAAAAAGGGAGGAAAGAACTTAACTAAAGGAAATAGGC
>NC_053446.1:37025185-37047490 GCF_007990345.1 Gossypium hirsutum | reverse complement strand
ACGAGAATTCTTATATGCTTGTGTTTGAAACTCTTCCATCTCATTCAATTCTAGTAATCTTTTACTGTCAGTAGCAGCCCAATCCACTTTCAGCTTTTTAATCGCCCAAACGCTATATGCTCAAGTTCAACAGGTAAATGAAATGGCTTACCGTAAACAAGTGTAAATGGTGACATCCCTAGTGGTGTTTTAAATGCAGTTCGGTATGCCCATAGTGCTTCATCTAATCTAGTAGACCAATCCTTTTGAGATGGATTCACCATTTTTTCCAGAATTTTTTAATTTTTCTATTAAAAAATTTTAGCTTGGCCATTCGTTTGAGGGTGATATGCTGTGGCAATTCTATGTTTCACTCCATACCTGCGCAAGGCATTGGCCATCAGTTTGCAGTCAAAATGGGATCCCTCGTCATTGATAATGGCTCTCAGTGTACCAAATCGTGTGAAAATGTTCTTATGCAAAAATTTCAATTCTGACTTAGCATTATTAGAGGCTAGGGCTACTGCTTTTACCCACTTAGAAACATAGTTTACTGCCTAAAGTATGTATAGCTTGCCCGCAAATGGTGGAAACGGCCCATAAAGTCTATTCCTCATACCTTAAATAGTTTAATCCCTAATATAATTTGCAACGGTATTTCCTGTCTCCTAGACACATTTCCTATTCTGTAGCAATGGTCACACAACCTATAAAATTCATGAGCATCTTTAAACAAACTTGGCCAATAAAATCCTAACTAAAGTACCTTAGCATCTCATCATTGGGGACGCACTTTTGAATTATTTAATCTGCACAACGCTTGAATAGGAAATTTTCATCTCAATAGTACTATTTGGCATCGTGAAGAAATTTTGGTTTTCTTTGAGCATTGAAGCCAGGTGGCATTACATCACTTACTAAGAAGTTTACTATGTCAGTGTACCAATGATGCGCTCCCGGCCGCATCAAGTTACGACACAACTCGATGCTACCGAGATTGGCCCAAACTCGAGGGGCCCAAGTGCAAAATGAAGTTTTTAATTTCAGTTTGTCAATTTGGCTGCTGGAAAATAAGGACTTTGATTCATTAATTTTAGTTATTTTAGTTTGTGATTTTAATTATGTCATAGTTTACACATCATTAATATGTGTTCTACATTTAATAAAGTTATGCATTATGTAACTTTCATGTTAGTTAAGTTTGCATCATTAAATTAAGTCAAGTTAGTTTAATTATGTAACTTTCATGTTAGTTAAATTTGCATTTCAAAATCATGCATTAAAGCATCTTAGTTTAATAAATGAGTTGCTGGACATTTATTCAACTCATCTTAGTTTAATTAATAAGTTTTTTTTGTTGAACTTTATTTAATAAGTGTTGTTCTTAATTAATCTAGTTCCTAAGATTACTTATTGATGCATGAGTTAAGTTCATTTAACTATGCTTCTTTAATTAAACTAGTTGCTGGAATAATTATTGCATATGTTTTTAGTTCGTTTATTTAAGTAATAATGTGTGTTATGTTTAATAATTGTTTTCATGTGTTTAATTAACTCATTTTAATGTGTTTATTGCAGGTGAATTTTTAGCTCATAACTCAAGAACTTAAGGCTGTTATAAATTGAATTAAGTGGCTGTTCAAGTTATTTTCAGTTACAAATTAAAGGGGCTATTATAAAGGAGGCTTAAACATCATTAAAAGAGTTTTTAAGAGTATTTTTATACCCTTTAAAATTCAGCAGCAACCTTTCTTCTTCCAGCAGTTTTTGATCTTTCAAGAGAATTAATCAAGCCTTTAAAATGTCATTAAGGAGCTGGTTAATAAGTTTGTGTCTATTCAGCTGGTCAAGGACAACTCAAGAGTCATTTTCAAGCAATTAAAGACATTCAAATTAGCTAAATTGAAGTGACTTCAAGGAAGGAGTTATTTGGTTCAAGCATTAGAAAAGACTTGAGTTTTGATGGCACATTAAGTTGGATGTTTTTGACCATTTGGCTAGCTTGTTCTAGCACTATAAATAGATGTAATCAGCCTTAGGAAATGAGACTTTTTGCTGATATATATGAAATCTTTTAATTGTGAGTTATCCAATTCTCTTTGTTCTTACGGAATTTATTTGACTTATCAAGCTTAGCTTGTGGCGTCTATCCATTTCTTGTTTTCGAACTTATCACTTTCATAGTATGTCGTTCATCATATACCAAGGTTCCTATCATCCTTTATAGTGGGTCAAGGTTCATCATATACGAGGGTTCCTATCATTCTTGATAGTGGGTCGAGGTCTTTTCTTTGTTGTTTTCCTATACCATCATTCACCTAAGAGCTACTTTGAGACTCGGGTTAACAATCTCTATTGTTGGTTCATTCTTTGCCCTTAGCCAAATTTTTCATTCGTTGTTCAACCTATTTCCCTTTTAAACTTTTGTTTGTAGCCTTTCTTCTATTTTGTAGAAACAAACTTAGCCTTATTCAAATTCATGATTGGGAAACAAACAACTCGAATCATTACGCAACGAGATCGTATCATTTGGTATTAGAGCTAGTGAATTTGGCGTAGGAATCGACGCTTTCATGATATTGTAGTTTACTCGAAAAAAATTTGTAAAAAAAAATTGGTTCCATTCAAATTCAAGAGTGGATATCAAGTTGTAAAAAAAAATCGTGAAAAAAAGTGTTAGTTTTGAAAATACTGTTTGTTGCCCGAATTTCTTTCATTTGCTATCTTCTACTATTCCGCCACACCCAAACCTTTTCATCCATTTGTTTCAAGCCTACCTTCTTTGTCCTACAATATCTTTTACAAAACACAAACATCAAATTTGTAAGCCTGTAACACTGCTTACCCGAGACTATTGCCGGAGTCGAGCTCAAGGGATTACTTTACTTAACTTAAAAATTCGGGGCATAAAATTTTACTTTTGAAATTAATTTCACTATTCTCAACAAAATTTTCCACCTGCGCAGTAGTTACTAATTTAGTTATAACTCAAGCTATGAAATTTGAAATTTAAATCCGTAAATTTTCCCCAAAACTAGACTCATACGTCTTTTTACCATAAATTTTTCAAAATTTTTGGTTTAGCCAATTAGTAAATTTTATTGGTTAAATTATCCCCTATTTCACCACTCAACTATCCTGACCTCTTGTCCCTAAAAATAATCTTTCTCATTGTAGGATTTTCATATGGTGTTATCACTTGTTTCTACAGAAAATGGACTCAATAAGGAATTTAGACATCTAAACTAAAACTTATAATTTTTTTTTTTCAATTTTTAATGATTTTCTGAACTCATAATAGAGGAACCCGAAAATAGTTCTAAATCTGTCTCACTAAAATTCACATATCTTAAAATATAAAATTCATTTTGCTACATCATTATTTTTCTATGAAAGTAGACTCAATAATATTTAATTCTATATATCATTCACCTTCTAATTCATTTTATACTATCCTAGGTGAGTTTTCAAAGTCACGTCACTGTTGCTGCTTGAAATCTATTTCTTTGCAAATTTTACTCTTTCATGATTTCTATGCATGATTTATCACCTAAACATTTGTAACAACAAACACCTTCGTACTTAGCCATCTGAACAACCATTCATCATCAAATACTAACATATCATTCTTTAGCAAAACCATAAATACAAACATTCAAAATAACTAAGTCAATATACATGCCATAACCCAAACATGGTTCATCATAAAATACAGAGTTGTTGTCGTTGATATTGTGGACGATCTCCAATGTTTTTAAGTTCCCGAAAGTAGCTTTACAATACTATAAGAGAAAGAAAAATAAAAGAAGTATGCATAAGCTTAGTAAGTTTACTAGCAAATAAATAACAGCATTTAACACAAATAATTAAACTCAAATGTCCAGATCTCTAGTTTGCTCTTTATTTAATCACATTCTTATTCTCTTGCTGGTTTACTTAGTTAACTCATGATCCTAACTTATTCTTCTCTTGCTGAAACATTGAGTATCAATTGATAATATAGTTAGTTCTTAACTATTATAACTCATTTGAGCTTGCCATTTATACTTTTAAATGAACTTTCATTAACATGATTCGTTTACTAGCTCGTTGAGCCACGTTGGAATAATAAGGATACTTGGGCCTTTTCTGATAATAACATGCCAAAGCCATGTCCCAGACATGGTCTTACATGGTATGTTCTCATATCGGTGCCCATGCCATGTCCCAGACATGGTCTTACAGGGGACCTCTCATCTCGGTGCCAACGCAATCTCCCAGACATCGTTTTACATGAGACCTCTCATCTCGGTGCTAATACCATGTCCCAGACATTGTCTTACATGGGACCTCTCATCTCGATGCCAATACCATGTCCCAGACATGGTCTTACATGGGACCTCTCATCTCGGTGCCAACGCCATGTCCCAGACATGGTCTTACATGGGATCTCTTTACCCAAATGTCATGACATTTGTATCTAATACATTCCTCATGTTTCAACGGGGCTTTTTAACACCGATTCTCTGTCATCTCATACTTGAGTCAACATTAAATAAATTCATGAAATAAATATATAATTGTTAGAAAATAACAACATTAATAATAATTATTAAAATATTGTATTTATTTACCGTAAACTTACATTGGTACAAAATATAGCCAAATTCACCAACTTAGCCTTCAACTTTATTCTCTCCTTTGTCTAACCTCGAGTTTCGTTCTTCTTGATCTAAAATAGCAAATTTAACTCATTTAATACTCACATTTATCAAAATAGCCCTCGACTCTAACTTTGGCAAAATTATGATTTTGCCTCTAAACTTTTACATAATTACGTTTTTGCCCCAAAGTTCAGAAATTAAACTTCATCTCATACTCTTATGTTATATAGCATACTGAACTTTTTTCTCTTCTATGACAACAACAAATTCTCACTCTAACACTTACTTATGTACATTAGGGATTTTTACCGATTATATCAACTAACTCGTTTTCGCTTAAAATCGGTCAGCAAAAGTTGTTTAACATAATTTCTAGCTTCATATTCTATCATAAAACATCAAAATAAACACTTTTCACCTATGGGTATTTTTCAAAATATAAACCCTAGGTTAAATTATTGCTAGAATAAGCTAAATTAAGCTACCAGGATCTCAAAAACGTAAAGAGCATTAAAAATGGGGCTTAGGATCACTTAATATGGAGCTTGGAAGCTTGAAAACCCTAACCATGGCTTATCCTCTTGCTAAATTCAGCCTAATGAAGAAGATGATCAAAATTTGGTTTTTAATTTTGTTTTTAATTCATTTTAATAACTAAATGACTAAAATACCCTTAATGAAAAACTTTGGAAACATGCCTAACCATGTCCATTTTTCTCCACCAACTTAACCAATGGTCTAATTACCATATAAAGACCTCCAATTTAAAATTTCATAACAATTGGACACCTCTAACATATAGAACTCAACATTTTCACTTTTTACAATTTAGTTCTTTTGACTAAATTGAGTGCTCAATTGTAAAAATTTTTGAACGAAATTTTCATGAAATATTTTCATGAAATTGTAGGCCATAGAAATATAATAAAAATAAATTTTTCCTTATTGAATTTGTGGTCTCGAAACCACAATTCTGATAACCTTAAATTTGGGCCATTACAAAGCCGACCCACAACAACTGCTCTTTAAGTTTAAATAGTTCCTTACGAACTTAGAGAGGAAGAGTGAGTGGAAAGAGGCAAGAGAGTAGTGAGAATAATCAAGAGTATAAAAGCCAAGTGTGTGAGATTTCTTTGTGAGTGAATAGTGAGGTTTTGTTAAGAGTATTCAATATGATGCAAAATCTGAAAAGAAATCCAAACGAGGGAGTTAGATTTCGTCCTGTAAGAATTTCTGGAGGAAGTGTGCTAGATTTTACACTCCAATCCTTTACGCACGAAATAGAGCATCTATTTGATCGAAAACTCGAGTAAGAGCCCAATGGGAGCAAATTTCATCAAGTCGAGGAATGGAGACAAGATCCGCACGAAGACAAGCATCCCATGAATATTCAAGAAGAGATCCATATCGCGAGTCTTATATGCCGATGAGTTCAAGACAAATTAAAACAAACTTCTATTTTGAATCTTTCCAAGATGACAAATGAAAAGATAGATATGTCTCTTCAAGTGCATCAAGGCATTCATACACGGAGAAACACTTACAAAGAGGTGAACATGTTCCGTGTGCATCCAAGTATTCGCCCACAGAAGGTTATTCACAAAGAGTTGATTGTGACTCTTATGAAGATTCTTCCACTCATGTTCAACGGAAAGCTTGTCATTCTGAATATTTTGTGTTGTATTCTTCTTGCAACGAAAGCACGAGACAAAAAGAAATTAGACGAACAAAAAGGAAAGAAGGTTTAACGTGAGAAAATGAACAAATCCAAAATGAAATTGAGAAAAGAAAAAAAGAAATGAGAGAAAAAGAAAAAGACATTGAAAAAGAAAAAGAGAGTGAGATTACAAAAGAAAGTGTGCAAGAAATGAGTGCTATTGAAAATGAAAGAGAATTGATGAGTGAAAGTGAGTTTCAACAATGAAGGAGACTACGGAAAAATAAAGAAAGCTTGAAAAAGAAACGAGTGGAAAAGATGAAAGTCAACAAGAAAAAGCGCGGAATATTTTTACTAACCAACTTGCGAGTTGTCCTCATATTATTTCTTCTTTCCAGGTTTCTAGAGATTCAAATGACAAGTTTCAACTTCATTACCTTCCTGATGAGAGACGATTCTAGTTGATCGAAAAAGGTAAGGTTCAAGCGCTTAAAGGTAAGCAAGGTAAGGAGTTTTTAGCCAATGAATCATGGCAATCAGGTTTGAAAGTTATCGATAAAATTTCTGATAAGTTAGTTTTTAAAAGATCTCCTTATTTTGATTTGGTTAATTGTTACTCACTGTTTGTGGTTGATAAACTCGTTTTAAGTGGAGGCATGAAGAGTTGTTCACTCAATAAGTTTTGTGTTGTAAAATCTTTTGATGTTGTTCGATTAAATCCACAAATACAAAATGTGATCTTTTGTGATAACAAGTTTTCATGTAAAGCGCTTAATCTGTTTGAATGTGATGTTAATGTGAATTCTCTAAATCTTTGTGTGAAATCCTTATACATTCGCATGCCTGTTCGGCTAAATTTTGTGAGGATTGATTGTTTGAAAATGAATATGCCTAAATCTTATTTGTTTAGCATGTGTGAATTATCAATGAAAGAGAAATTTTTGCTGCATTTTGGAACAAGTGATCAAAACCATGTTTTTAAGCCCGGAGCATGCATTCCTAAGTTGTTGTCAAGTGAAGATGCGCATCATAATTTTATTTTGAATAAATGTGTTAAACCCTTCCATTTGCTCTAGATTTTATCTTTATTCCCGAAAATAAAAGATGTGTATTTTGATGGCTTGCAAAATCAAAATCAAAACTTTGATCCCGGAAATTACTTTATAGTATGGTTTATAGGACTAGAATGGGTTTTGCATGCGTATAACTTTAGTTTGTTTCGTGTTTTTCCCATGTTGCCAGCCATGAAATTTTCAATTCAGATTGAAATGGCAAGGGAGAACTTGGTTTTTGACCCCAGAGCTTATTCTTTTATATTAATGTTCAAGGGATTTGACCTATGGAATCTTATTTTCCAAAATTGAAACTATCGAATGCTTTTGGGATTTGGATTGTTTCCATTGACGAATTTATGGATTCATTATGAAAAGGTAGAACCAACTTTTGTGTTTGACCCCGACATTGGAATAAGTGGTCAACTTTTGAATGAAATTTTGGTAATTTCTTTTGTGCTTAAAATTTTTTGTGCCACTAATTTATTTTATTTTGTGTAGGTGACAATCTGAAGTGGTACCCTTCTCAAGAGGGACGGTATGCAAATAATCTTCTTTCTTGTCGAGCCGTATATGATTCTTACATTCTTGAAAGTGACTTTGTCAGGTTTATGACCAATGGGGTTTGCGACCTTGAGAGGTTTGTCGCAAGCAAATGGCCCGATTTGAGGACAAATCGTCTTCAAGAGGGAGGGTATGATGCGATCCCGGCCGCATCAGGTTACGACACAACTCAATGCTACCGAGATTGGCCCAAACTCGAGGGGCCCAAGTGAAAAATGAAGTTTTTAATTTCAGTTTGTCAATTTGGCTGCTGGAAAATAAGGATTTTGATTCATTAATTTTTAGTTATTTTAGTTTGCGTTTTTAATTATGTCATAGTTTGCACACCATTAATATGTGTTCTGCATTGAATAAAGTCATGCATTATGTAACTTTCATGTTAGTTAAGTTTGCATCATTAAATTAAGTCAAGTTAGTTTAACTATGTAAATTTCATGTTAGTTAAATTTGAATTTCAAAATCATGCATTTAAGCATCTTAGTTTAATAAATGAGTTGCTGGACATTTATTCAACTCATCTTAGTTTAATTAATAAGTATTTTTTGTTGAAGTTTATTTAATAAGTGTTGTTCTTAATTAATCTAGTTCCTAGGATTACTTATTGATGCATGAGTTAAGTTCATTTAACTATGCTTCTTTAATTAAACTAGTTGTTGGAATAATTATTGCATATGTTTTTAGTTCATTTATTTAAGTAAGTAATAATGTGTGTTAAGTTTAATAAGTGTTTTCATGTGTTAAATTAACTCATTTTAATGTGTTTATTGCAGGTGACTTTTTAGCTCATAACTCAGGAACTCAAGGCTGTTATAAATTGAATTAAGTGGCTGTTCAAGTTATTTTCAGTTACAAATTATAGGGGTTGTTATAAAGGAGGCTTAAACATCATTAAAGGAGTTTTTAAGAGCATTTTTATGCCCTTTAAAATTCAGTAGCAACCTTTCTTCTTCCAGCAGTTTTTGATCTTTCAAGAGAATTAATCAAGCCTTTAAAATGTCATTAAGGAGCTGGTTAATAAGTTGGTGTCTATTCAGCTGGTCATGGACAACTCAATAGTCATTTTCAAGCAATTAAAAACATTCGAATCAGCTGAATTGAAGTGACTTCAAGGAAGGAGGTATTTGGTTCAAGTAGAAGAAAAGACTTGAGTTTTGATGGCACATTAAGTTGGATGTTTTTGACCATTCGGCTAGCTTGTTCTAGCACTATAAATAGATGTAATCAGCCTTAGAAAAGGAGACTTTTGTTGATATATATGAAATCTTTGAATTGTGAGTTATCCAATTCTCTTTGTTCTTACGGAATTGATTTGTCTTATCAAGCTTAGCTTGTGGTGTCTATCCATTTCTTGTTTTCGAACTTATCACTTTCATAGTATGGCGTTCATCATATACCAAGGTTCCTATCATCCTTGATGGTAGGTCGAGGTTCATTATATACCAAGGTTCCTATCATTCTTGAGAGTGGGTTGAGGTCTTTTCTTTGTTGTTTTCCTATACCGTCATTCACCTAAGAGCTACTTTGAGACTCGGGTTAACAATCTCTATTGTTGGTTAATTTTTTACCCTTAGCCAAATTTTCCATTCGTTGTTAAGCCTATTTCCCTTTGAAACTTTTGTTTGTAGCCTTTCTTCTATTTTGTAGAAACGAACTTAGCCTTATCCAATTTCACGATCAGGAAAGAAACAACTCGAATCATTACAGAACGAGATCGTATCAACCAAGATAATGTATTGTCATTGAGAAACTGTTTACCTGAGAATTCTTCCTTAATATATTTCTTTCTTTCATCTTCATTCCTTGATACTATCCTTGACAAATGGTTAGCCACTTGATTTATAGTTCCCTTTTGATCTCTAATTTCCAAATCATACTCTTGTAATAAGAGTATCCATCTAATTATTCTCGACTTGGCATCTTTTTTATATGCCAAGTACTTGATAGGTAAGTGATCTATGTAGGCTGTGGCCTTTGTTCCTAGTAAATAAGAATGAAATTTATCGAATGCAAAGACCACGGCTAGTAATTCCTTCTCCGTAGTGGTATAATTAGGCTGAGCCTCTATCAACTTCCTACTAGCACAATGTATTGCATGTAGTACATTATTTCTCCTTTGACCCAAAAATGCTCCCACAACATATTCACTGGCGTCGTACATGAGTTCAAAGGGCAATGTCCATTCTGGAACAACCACAATTGGTGCTACTACCAGTCGCTTCTTGAGTTCCTCGAAAGCCTACAAACATTGATCATCAAAATTGAAAGATTTATTATGTTCAAGTAAAGTACACAAGGGTTTAGAGATTTTTGAAAAATCCTAGATAAATCTTCTATAAAATCCTACATGTCCTAAAAAACTTCTAATACCCGTAACACTAGTGGGTGGTGGCAATTTTTCTGTCACTTCTATTTTTACCCTGTCCACTTCAATTCCTCGCTGTGACACCCTATGTCCCAGGACAATTCCTTCACGAACCATGAAATGACATTTCTCCTAGTTTAATATTAGATTTGTTTCTTTACAACGGCATGAAACCATCTCCAAATTTCTTAAGCAATCTTCAAAATCATTTCCGAACACACAGAAGCCATCCATAAAAACTTCAAGGATATTCTCCACCATGTCCGAGACTACAGCCATCATGTAGCGCTGAAATGTTGTTGGGGCATTACATAACCCGAACAACATCCGCCTGAATATGAAAGTGCCATATGGACATGTGAAAGTTGTCTTCGCTTGATCTTCAAGTGCTATGAAAATCTGATTATATCCTGAACAACCATCTCAGAACCAATAAAAATCCTTACTAGTGATGCGATCCCGACCGCATCATGTAATGCCACTACCCAATGCCATAGAGATTGGCCTAAACACGAGGGCCCCAAGTGCAAGATAAAGCTCATTTTTAGCTCAATCGAACTTCTTTTCATGTGGTTCAGCTCACTTGAGCTCAAGTCAGCTCATTCGAGCTCAAGTCAACTCATTCGAGCTCAATTCAACTCATTGAGCTCGTTATTAGCTCTTTAGCTCATTTAATTTAATTTGCTGGAATAAATTAATTAGTTGAGTTAGTTATTTTAACTCAAATAATTACTAAGTATTTAATTAAGAAATCTGGACATTTTAATTATGTTTGTTTAATGCATGTTTTTAATTTCTCTTAATTAGAACAAATATTTAATTTGTTTAGCTCTTGCACCTTTTTAATGTGTCCTAATTTCAGCCGAATAAATGTGTGTGTGATAATTTTAATGTGATTTGATTTTTATTCAGCTGCTGGAATTTTTAATGAATGATTAATAAGTTTTGACTGAATTTATTTGATGATATTTCAAGCTGAATCAGCTAGCTTAAGGTCCAAGGAAGCAATTAAGGAAGAAATATGCATTTGGCTAAATGCGTGGGACGGCATTAAAAGGAGCAGCACCCCTTTGTTTCCAACTGACTTTTCGTGAAGCTTAATGGATTTCTAGCTCTTTAAAGAAGCAAATTAAGATGTTCATATTGATGAAAGTTCTTTCACATTAAGTGGCTGATCGGTTTTGAGCATTCACACTAGGGAACCATTCAAATTCATCCAATCACATGTGAGGACCATTGAAATACCCAAGCTGCTCATTTAAATTACGAGACTATTTAGCTTTTCAAGGCAGCTCAATTAAGGTGTATTAAGCTTCATTGGCCGAACCAAGACATCCAATTTAGCTCACCAACACTCCCATTCATGCCCAGCTGAATGGACTCCATCTAGAAGCTGTCCAATTGAATTCTCCATGCATGAAGCTTCCCAAAACGTTCTAGGAAGGTTACTGGAATTTTCCAGCCTCTTTTGCTTTAATTTTGGCTGACTATTCAGCATCTTATTAGTCCATTGGGCTACGTTAGGCTTAGGCTATAAATATTTGCTCATTTGCATTTTGTAGGACTTTTGAACTTTATATGAATTTTGAGTACTTTATGAGTTTGATTTCTACTCTCATTGTTCTCCAAAGACTGGTCTGACTTATCAAGTATCCTTTGTGGCACCGAACCCTTTCTTTGTTATCCCAAACTTATCACTTTGTACCCAAAGTGTGGCGTTCACTTATACCAAGGTTCCTATCATTTTTTATAGCGGGTCGAGGTCTCATTCACCCATTTCACCATTCATTCACAACATTTTCTAAACCTAAGTATTCTTATAAGTCTCGGGTTAACACAACCCTATTGTGTTAGTTCGGTCTTGAATTCTTAGCCAAGTCCATTCATCATTTCCTGAACCATCACATATTCTATTTGAACTTGTTTGAGCTGAAATATCCTCATTCTTTAATCTAATCTTTGAAACGTTTACAACTTACTCAATTCACGATCGGGCACATCAACGACTCGACTCACATCACCGAGCCTGATCGTATCAACCAGCTAATCTTTCCAACATTTGATTGATGAATGGCAAAGGGAAATGACCCTTCCTAGTTTCCTTGCTAAGCTTGTAGTAGTCCATACACACTTTCTATCCCATAACAGTACGAGTTGATATGAGCTCGTTTTTGTCATTACTTACTACAGTGACACCCCCTATCTTTGGTACACCTTGCACAAGACTTACCCACAAGTTGTCAGAATTTGGGTAAGTAATGCCAGCATCAAGCCACTTGGTAACTTCTTTCTTGACAACTTCTTTCATAATTGGATTTTTTTGTCTCTGTTTTTCAATGGATTTGCTATGACAATCTTCCAATAAAATTTTGTGCAAAGAAAATGTATGGCTAATTCCCTTTATATCAGTAAGGGTCTAACCCAGTGCCCTTTTAGATCATCGTAACACTTCTAACAACCTGTCCTCTTGCTCAAATATTAGTCCAGTAAAAATTAGAACTGGCAAAGTGTTGTTATTTCCCAAATACACATATTTTAAATGCTGCGGTAGAGGCTTTAACTTTAAAATGAGAGATTCCCCTACAGATGGTTTACGAGGCTTAAAAAATCATTCTGTTAAATCTAGGGATTCAAATTTCGTCCCTGACCTATCCATTATCTGTTGAGCTTCCATAAATTCACCAAGCTCTTCAAAACTTATTGTGTCACCTTGCTCCATCAAATCGTCTTCATTGTTAGAATTGTCATAGCAAAATTTTACGAATTCGTCCATTGCTGGTTCTATCAAGACAATAGTATGTCATTCCTCCTTCTCAGCCGCGCATTTTAACTCATTAAACACATTAAAAGTAGCCTATTGATCATTCACTCTCATGGTTAGCTCGTCTTTCTATATTCAATTAGGGTCCTGCTAATAGCAAGAAATGATCTTTCGAGAATAATTTGTACATCATGGTCAGCTTCACATTTTAAAATAAGAAAAGCTATAGGAAAGATAAATTTATCCACCCTTACCAATACATCTTCAGTTTTACCTTCTGGATGGGTGTAAGATCGGTCAATCGATTGCAACGTTACTGTGGTAGGTCTCACTTTCCCAATTCCTAGCTTCCTGAAAATAGACATAGGCATTAGATTTATACTTGTGCCCAAATAAAATAACGCCTTACTAATATAATGATTTCCAATTAAACAGGGAATACTGAAACTCCCTGGGTCCTTCAACTTTGGAGGTAATTTATTCATCAACATTATGGTGCACCTTTCCGTGAGAGCAATAGTCTCAAATTCTCCCAATCTGTGCTTCTTTGACTATATGTCTTTCATAAATTTCACATAATTAGGCATTTGCTCCAAATCTTCAACTAATGGTATGTTGATGTAGAGTTGGTTCAAAACATCTAAAAGTCTTTTAAATTGACATCATGTTTGGATTTATAGAATCGTTGTGGAAAAGGTAGAGGCAATCGTCCTTCTAGTTATTGATTTTTGTTATGGCAATTCTATTGGCTGCCTGATCTGGTTCTACTTTAACATTCTTTTGCTTATCATTTTTAGATGCTATATGTTTTTCAGATGGTTTTGGGATCTTTACCTGGTTGTTACTTGCATTATCCTCTCCTACTGCGGCATCATGAATAACATCACTCAACTAAGTACCTCTTCTAAGGGTGATAGCCTTGCACTACTCCTTGCCTTGTGCTCCTGAATTCTCAATATCACTTGACAATGCTCCTTGTGGCCTTGAATTTAAAGCATTCATTATTTGCCCCACTTGATTTTTAAGTGCTCGGAGTGATACAGCCTGACCCTGAATTACAACATCATTCTTGGCCATATATTCCTTTAACAAAACTTCAATAGAATTAGAAAATGATACCTGACCTTGTTGAGCATTTTGCCTTGACATAGGTTGAATATAATCAGGTGGTGCGTTATTGATATTTTGTCTTGCGGCATTGTTGAAAGTTCCTACACCTTGATTACCCTAACTAAAATTC
Organism: Gossypium hirsutum; assembly: GCF_007990345.1. Classification (NCBI taxonomy): domain Eukaryota; kingdom Viridiplantae; phylum Streptophyta; class Magnoliopsida; order Malvales; family Malvaceae; genus Gossypium; species Gossypium hirsutum. Next base: position 37,033,232 of record NC_053446.1, on the reverse strand, counting down.
TGATCCTGCTTCCATCCTGAATTGTAGTTGTTCGAATATGGATTGCTATTTCGATAGGAATTACCCATATAGTATACTGATGCGGGGTTTGATGGGCATTCGTCAATCACATGATTTTCCCTGCAATAAACACATGACAACTCTGCTGATTTCATCTCATGGACTATAGTTGGATTTTTTATGGTTATAATCATATTAGCTACAGAAGATACCTAGGTCATTAATGAAGTGATTGCATCAAGCTTGATGGTCGGGTACTGATAATCATTGTTGAGAATCTTTTCCAAGATCTCGTATGCTTCATTATAAGTTTTGTCTAACAAATTACCATTGACGGATGCATCAACTACCATTCTTCTGTGCGTATTTAGCCCATTGTAAAACATCTCCATTTGAGTCCAGTGTTGGAATCCATGCATAGGGCACTTCTAAGTTAAATCTTTAAATCGTTCCCAAGCTTCATATATCGTCTCATCCTCTATTTGCCAAAAAGATGTGATTTCGTTTCCCAACTTGGCATTCATAGTAGGTGGATTATACCGTAGCAAGAATCTTTGGCAAAGATCATTCCATGATGCCATTGTTCCTGATGGTAAAGCATTCAACCATGCTCTCACACAACCTCTTAAAGAATACGAGAGCTTAAGTCTCAAGGCATCTTCAGGAACACCCTGTTGTTTGAATGAATCACATACTTCTAGCAAGAGTCTTAAATGTAATCTCGGATCTTCAATCGACAATCCACAAAATTGTCCCACTGTTTGTAACATCTAGAACATTACCAATTTCAACTCAAATTGCTGAGCTTGTATGGTTGGTCTGACTATCCCTAAATTCAAATCATCCAATATTGTGATGACATGCTTCCTAATTGGCCTATCTCGTTCATCCACCACACGTCTAATGGGAGAATTTTCATTGTGATCATTTGGATTACCATTAAGATCATTCATATTTCCAACCATTTTTCTCCATTCTTTTCTCTTTCTCTACAAGGTTCTGTTAATATCCAAATCAAAAAGGTATTTTGTTTCAACAAGAATGTCTCTTCTCATGCACTGATGGAAAACCTATAACAAATAAATACACTAAGTTAAATAAGACTACTAAGTAAAATAACCAAACCAAATTTCACCGAATTGTTGATCCCCAGAAACAGCGTCAAAAATTTGTCGTGTGTGGAATGATATGCGATTTGTGCAAGTATACACATCAGATCAATTAATAAAGTGGTGAGTGAGTATTGTTCCCATGAGGAACAGATTGAGGCACAACAGTGGTCAAGTTATTATAATAAAGTGCAATTAATGCTATGGCAAAGTCAATGATAAATATGTAGTGACAATTAGTGCAGTAATGATGTAATGGCAATAACGAGAGTGATTATCGACATAGACTATAAATAAAGAAATAGACAACTAAATATGCTGTGACAAAGATACTACAACAAAGAATATGGATAGAGTGATGTTGATTAGGAACGTCGAGAGTACCTAGAATCAACAGTAACTGTGAGTAATGCCTTGGCAAAATTGTATCTACTTTACTGCACAGAAGAGTTCTAAAATGGCCTGACTGTCACAAGGACAAAACCTCAAGTTACCTTGCCCATGTCTAGAGGCTTTTTAGATATCTTGCATGGGTTCCTTCTATATGATCGTTAATCAATGTCTAGATTGGACTACAAGTGTCAGTCGAATACTTGATCATTTTTTTTCAAATTTAATCTAACCAAGCCAACCCTTTCAGAGTGAGAATTAGTTTTTAGTATGCAAACAACCTTGTATGTCTAGAGATAATTGCATTTTAATTAAGAAATAAGAACAATGCAATGAAAAAATAAAGTAAATTAGATATATACGTCATTCATAAAAATAGTGAAGGTTTCATCGAAAGTAATCCCGATCCAATGAGACTTAGCTCATGGGATAGGAATTAAAATTCCAAACAAAGATATTATTCAACATTGCGTTCAACTACTACAATTAAACTTTCGAAGGAAATAACGGAAGAACTTCGGGATGCAACTTTCGCTTGCCCAGTTCACACTTCGGCTCATAGAGTCCTATGATAGGTAAGAAGGATTGTCTTATATTTCTTGTGCTTTGCGTAGCTAAACCCTTATTCACGCCTAAAGATCTCTCTCACTTTTTCTTAGTCATTTGTGAGATCCTCTTCATTGGTTTTTATAAATAGATTAGGCTAGGTTCGGCCAACAGCTCATGATTATCTTCTCCTCTTTTAGGGGATTTATCTGGTACAAGTTTGAATTTTAATTTGAATTGGGACAACTGCACGGAAAACGTTGACTAGGTCTTCCAAGCATTGCCACGACATCTGTGCTGGCAAACTATCTACACTTTGCCCTAAAAGAACTTCACTCCTTTATTTCCTCGTTCCAAAACTTGTTCCTACCACACCAACACACATAAAAGAACTCTGCCGCAAGCGATTAAAAGTACCCAATTCCAACATAGTCCAAATCCTAATGCAATATTAAAAATGCTAACTACAATGTCTTAAAATACAACAAAAAGTACTTAAGTACAAGCAATTAGCTAAGTCTAAAGGTGTGAAATATAACCTTTTTCAAGAGTTATTAGTCACAAGGAAAACTTAGCTTGCTCTTAATTACTAGGCTAGAACTTACACTTGTTCACGAATTAACAATAACTAAATTTAAATAGGGCGTGTTAATAAAAGCCTCATTTTATATCTATAACATCTATTCATTTAAACATTAACAATTTAGCTTGAACTTCACTATAATCATTTCCTTTCTCAATCACCAACTCCAAATATACTATTCCTTACAATTTGATCCATCCAATATTCTATTTTATTGCACAAATATATTCAATCACAATCATACATCACATATCATGAGCATGAGATTTACAAATATAACACAACCACAATTACAGGCATATTGTTTTTCATGTATTTCATAGATCCACTTGGTTAGAACACTTACTTTGTATCCATCTCGATAAGTTCTATATCTCTATAAATATTTAGTGTATTCATAATTTAATATAATCATTTTTGTGACAATAAAATATTGATGTCACATAAACAAATAGTATTGATTCCACATCTTAGACTGTAGATTCAATTTGCTTCAACCCTTATTAATTGGTTCCACTCGATCTACCACGCAAGACGATCTATCACATAATTAATACATATTAGTATGGATCTTTGAAAAGCTTTCGTCACTTTAAAGGTCTATCACTATTAGTCTCATTTCTTACCTTCGCGATCTAAACTTTTGAAAGGAGAATTTCTATTGCGAAGTTGGGGGTATCCCCTACGATTATTGTTTGGTCATTCAAAACAATATGATGTAGAATTAGTACTATAGTACATACATAATTAATATTAAAAAAATACCACTATGACTTATGGCACAATACCATTCAACCATCTCAAAAAAATACTAAGAAGGATTTTTACGACTTAAAAATTATCCACACTTACACTTGATCAATTCAAATCGAACGATGAATCGAGACGGGGCGATTTTGGATAATCGAGTAATCTAGAAAGTGTCATTTTGATAAAAGAATAAGTTTGATTAATTTGACATGAGAATCGACACAAGGAGAGGAACAGAAAAAGGAAATAAAGATTTTGATCATCAGCTATGAAGGCGATGGAAATGGCTCGACGGTAGTCCAACTATGGTGGTGCTATGTTCGACTATGGTTTGATGGTGGTCCAACGGTGGTGGAGTTTGGAAGTTCGACTAAGGAGAGGAGACGAAAGAAGTAGGAGAACAAAAACATAGAGGAGGAAGTGGACTCCCGGTGTTGACCGGCGATAACCATGATGACGACTGGAGGTGAGAGGTATGAAAATAGGAGGAATGGCGGCCACGAGAGGTGGTGATCGATGGAAGGTTGTTTTGTTCACGGTGGAGGAAGAAAAGTGTTTTAGAGGAAATGTGGTGGTTGTTTGCAAAAATGGAGAGGAAAATGGTTTGAAAGAAATGAAAAATCGAAGAAAATGAGAGGAAGAGGGGGTATGGACTGCAAAACCAAGGGTGGAGCTTGGAAAAATATGGCCAGGTTCAATGTACCAAGCTACATGGTAAGATGTGAGGTTATGGCAAGGGAGGGGACATGGAGAAAAAAGGGAATCATGTACCTCATAACTATGGTAAGTTTGACCATCAAATGAAGGAAACAAATCCTCCTCATTATGGTGCACAAGGTGGACGGCAAGCACATTAAAGAAAAGGTAAAAATTGTCAAAAAAAAATGTAAGAGTGTGAACAATGAGGCTTAAACCTTAGACCACTATGATAGCTAAGTAACCATTAAACCACTAGGCCATTAATTCCCTTATGTCTAATCTTGCACATTTAATTTAAAACATAGGAGATGACATTTTCACTATTGCCTAAATAGTCAAAAATTGGGATGTGACAACTCTACCCTCCTTAAAAGAAAATTTCATCCTCGAAATTACCTGGTAGGAAAATGTGAGGATATTGCTATCAAATTGCATCTTTCGACTCCCTAGTGGCCCCACTAGAATCGTGGTTCCTCCATAAAACTTTTACGAGTCGAATCTACTTCTTTCGCAAAACTTTGACCTTTCTATCTAAGATCTAACATATAAAATCACAAATATTCATCAATGGCAACATTCAAAATCTTTAACAGTTTCAAAAATGAAGGTACGGGCTAGCTGGAACTAGTTTCAATATTCTCAAAAAAATAAAAATTACAAGAAATGGGTTCAAAATGGACTTACATGCATTAATCATTCAATGGCCGAACCTTGAATATATTTTCATAGAGTAGTCGGTTTGTTTAAAGAAGAAATGAAGAAGACAAATGATGAATTTCATCTTTTATTTTAATTTTATTACTTATTTTTAATTATTTTAACATTTACACATGAATAAAATAAAAATTTAATGATCTCTTGCCGTCCCACTAATTAAAATGGTATATTTATCGTATTACCCCTTCCACTTATAATAATTAAGTCATTTAATCATTCAAATCTAATAGTGATCAAATTTTACATCCTTTATGATTTAGTCTTTTTTAATTAATTATCTAAAAATTAAAATTTCTTCACAAAACTTTAATACAACCTTAATAACACTCTGTAGATATTGATAAAAATATTTACGACTTGGTTTATAGAAACGAGGTCCCGATACCTCATTTTCTAAAACCACTTCAATTTACAATCATATCACTTGAACCTAATTATTCATTCAAATAGTATAAATTGCCAATTCAAAATTTATTTTAATATTGTATTTGACTCAAAAATCTTATTAATATTTATGAATTTACTCGTCGAATTTGTGGCTCCGAAACCACTATTTTCGACACCACTAAACAGTTGGTTGTTATAGAAGGGGTTGGATGCTTTCTTGGGTATTAGTTGAGAGCTAATTTCTGATACTTTCACAATTGCAAGGGACTCAAAATAAATATTCCAAAAGCTAATTTTGGGCTGCTCATATACCTTTGCCGAATTTGGGCCATTCTTCCCCTTGTCGGGCGGTTTTTGACACCCAATTAATAACAGACTCAATCCTTTTAAACAACCATCTTCCAAGTTGGGTTACATGGAATTCTTAGGACCGATTTAGCGAGCTTGTCATCCACATGATGTACAGTTTAACTTATGCTCATGTGTGATATTATTCAGTTCCCATGCTTTATTAATTCAACATAAAATAATAAAATTATGCAAAATTATAATCATTTGTATAAAATTGCAAACTTCACATAATTTATGTATAATTTTTTAATATGAATGAAAATTACCCAATTAGATATCAAATACTCCAGCTTAACTGGAATTCTATGTAAAAACGCTATATAAACAGTTATAAAAAATCTAAATAATTTAAAGTTTACAATGGCATGCTTCCCAAAATACCCCTTTAGAAATATGCATGCATATTTAAGTAAAAACCACAGTCCGAGTCTTGAACCACTACATGTAACCTCCAAAATCCGAGCTAGATGTTATGGCCAAATCTTAAAAACTACATTGGTCACCGGAATGGCATAGAAAAACTTTTGTATTGTCAATCATACTTTAAAACCATTTGTGCAACACCCCTAACCCAACTCCATCATCATATTAGGGTTACAGAGTATTACGATATATAACAAATCTCAAAACATTATATAAAACAAATAAAATATTAATTTAAGTTTTATTTATTCATAACCAATCATCATTGGCATCAATAGAAAAACGAGCTTTAATTTGAGTATACAGAACCTAAAAATTAATTTGGAATCAATTAGGGGCTAATCTAAAAAAATGGGAAAAAATGGAAAAAACTAAAATAAGGGTCACACGGCCGTGTGACAGAGCACATGCTATGTTGCTCAGGGACATGGTCGTGTGGCTAAATCGTGTACAATTCAAAAATAGGGTCACATGACCATTTCACCAAGCCATGTAACAATTGTGACTGTGTTGGAAAAATCTGTAGCAAAATTAAATAGGCCACAAGGCCATGTGGAGTGACCCTATGTGGCACACAGGTGTGTGACAGCCTATTTCCCAAGTCGTGTGCACCTAAAATGACTTCGAAAATAAGCCAAAACATTACCTATTTTTTAGGTTCCAAGCCAAATCGATTTCAACCATTTTCACACCTTCAAAACTCATTCAAACATGCCTAAAGGATACGAAAACATTCATCCCAAGTGCCTAACCAATATGCCCTCATTGGCACCATAACTCAAGCACCAAACTAAATTCACATTCAAATATCACAAGTTCTTATCTTATACACTTGCTAAACATACCAACTCATCCATTCTATTCACATATATTTTACCATATCTCAAACACTTCCATGAAGCATAAACCAAATAACCAAAGACACTTATATGGACATATACAAGCCAAAACAAAAGATATATACACATCCACAAGTATGCTTAAACCAAAGTTTAAACAACATTATCATAACAAAAGAACTTAAAAGCACGTAGTACATGGCATTCATAACCTAACTTCAAAATGATCAGATTTCTACTAAGTTGTAGAATGGATAGTCTGAATGCTTCGATTTACTTCTAACCGACCAAGATTTTTGATGATCTAAAAGAAAAGGAAACAACTAATGTAAGCAACTAGTGCTTAGTAAGCTCGTATAACGTAAAATTAAACTTACCGAACATGTATATATTCAAACCCTTCATGCATAAATTCATTCATTAGATCATGAGCATATATTTCTTTCCTATACAACACAAACCTCATAAGGCTAGTAAGTACAACAATGAAACATATAATCTCAACATACCATGGAACATGTAATAATAAACATGTCAAATATACATTTCATTCATCTCATCTCCAATAAGCATCAGTCTTTCATTTCAAAGAATTCATATCAACATTTTCCTTTTCATCTACCAAGATCATATAACATTTCATATAAATATGATCATTTGTTTAAGCCTTTATTACTCATTGAACCAAATGAAATAACATCAGATACTTGAGAAAATGCTCACACAAGTTGTGACTCTAACTATATATGCTCACACAAACCGTGAAGTACACTTGCTCACACAAGCTATGGGTCGGGATGTTAGGCTATACGATGCTGCTCACAAGAGCTACAGATAATCCACAACAAATGCAGGACCTCAGCCATCAATAGGACATCTAAGACCAATAGCTGAACTATAAATAACACCTAATGACATGTAATTTGTATCTTAAGTATTCACATGGTTCAAACGAGCCACATTACATGTCTTAATCATTTAACTTCATTTCCATTATACCATTTCAAGCACACATCCATACATTTAACATTTTCCAAGCATAATCATCAATCTAATCAACATCACAATTTAGTCCAAAATCACTAATCGACATATATAATTCAATTTAATCATACCTAACTTGAATAATTATTAAAATGTTACTAAAAGCATAAATTAATAAGTTTAAACAATATACCAACTTACCTAAACAAAACAGACTACGAACACGTTGTCGACGACTAATCCGTTAACTTAGCGTTTCTTAATCTAAA